>NC_140000.1:10677981-10880481 GCF_964263955.1 Coregonus lavaretus
GAAGCTTTGCTCTTGGACTGCTTACTGAAGGGTACTGCTATTTCAACACAGCCTCTTTCTCTCTAACACTCCTCTGTCATTACTTTATAGTTTCCTCTCTTTCTGTTAGCTTTTCTCTCTCTCCCTACCTCATTCCCTTTTCTTTTGTGGACCATTCCTGAAAGATCATGATCTAAATGAGAAAAGGGAGAGGGTGGGGAGTGGAGGATAAACAGAGGGGGAAGGGAGCAGTGGCTAGGTGTTAGATGACAGAGAGGAACAGCGAGGGGACCATTGGGAGGGTCAGAGAGCTCTCCTATGGAAAAGGAGAGTGAGGGGTCCAGTATCTTTGAACTGTTAGCCTAGCTTATCCTAGCCTAGTCTGTCCCAGGGCTGGGCAGAAGCTAGGGGCACCTGAACAGAATCCTAGTTCACCAGCTCCACCCAAACCTCTTACTCCTGTTCTAACAACGATAGTCTCATAGTGTTAACTAAACCAGCAGAAGACGCACACAACACCACATATGCAAGCACACCTGTAGACACACATACACATATACACACTGCCTCTCTATGACTTGTTTTATAGCATGTATAACTCTTTACAGGAGTCCAAATAAAAAATGTATAAAAGAGAAAGTCCAACTGAGATATACACACTCATACAAACTATATATTTATACACTGAACAAAAATATAAACGCAACATTGTAAAGTGTTGGTCCCATGTTTCATGATCTGAAATAAAAGATCCCAGACGTTTTCTATACACACAAAAAGCTTATTTCTCTTAAATGTTGTGCACACATTTGTTCATATCCCTATTAGTGAGAATTTCTCCTTTGCCAAGATAATCCATCCACCTGACAGGTGTGGCATATCAAGAAGCTGATTAAACAGCATGATTATTACACAGGTGCACCTTGTGCAGGGAACAATAAGGCCACTCTAAAATGTACAGTTTTGTCACACAACACAATGACACAGAGGTGTCTCAAGTTTTGAGGGAGCGTGTAATTGCCATGCTGACTGCAGGAATGTCCACCAGAGCTGTTGCCAGAGAATTGAATATTCATTTCTCTACCATAAGCCGCCTCCAACATCGTTTTAGAGAATTTGGCAGTACATCCAACCGGCCTCACAACTGCAGACCACGTGTATGGCGTCGTGTGGACGAGCGGTTTGCTGACGTCAACGTTGTGAACAGAGTGCCCCATGGTGGCGGTTGGGTTATGGTATGGGCAGGCATAAGCTACGGACAACGAACACAATTACATTTTATTGATGGCAATTCGAATGCACAAAGATACCGTGACTTGATCCTGAGGCCCATTGTCGTGCCATTCATCCGCCGCCATCCCCTCATGTTTCAGAATGATAATGCACGGCCCCATGTTGCAAGGATTTGTACACAATTCCTGGAAGCTGAAAATGTCCAAGTTCTTCCATGGCCTGCATACTCACCAGACATGTCACCCATTGAGCATGTTTGGGATGCTCTGGGTCTACGACAGCGTGTTCCAGTTCCCGTCAATATCCAGCAACTTCACACAGCCATTGAAGAGGAGTGGGACAACATTCCACAGGCCACAATCAACAGTGTGATCAACTCTATGCTACCTTTTTTTTTTAAAGGTATCTGTGACCAGCAGAAGCATATCTGTATTTCCAGTCATGTGAAATCCATAGATTAGGGCCTAATGAATTTATTTCAATTGACTGATTTCCTTATATGAACTGTAACTCAGTAAAATCTTTGAAATTGTTGCATGTTGCGTCCATATTTTTGTTCAGTATATATTATATATGAAATTCCAAACTGATATAAAAAACTAAAACAACATAGCATTTAATGAAATGGTAGGCGAGGGGAGAGAATGTCCTGCTTCTCAGCAGGTAAACTTCATAAGGGGAGGGAGACAACGGGATGGTCCAAATGTTTTGTTATGACCAAGGGACAAAAAAACGACACAGGATATACAGACAAAATTATGAAAATAATGCGAATCATGAAAGAACTGCATTCTAGTACACTGAATATGCAGACGCTGCCCTTTGAACATTACTATTTCTATCTGCCAGCATGGTCCACTACTCCCCCTTAGCTTGTAGAAGACCAGAGCTGACCTGACCTGACCACCGTCACCTGTCCTCAGTCTACCTCTTTGGGCTGGTCTCACCTTGATAGTGCACCTCTATGGGGACCTCACCTCACTATAATGGACCTCACAACTCACCCCTGTCCCCAGTAGGAGTGAATGAGCGCTGGGTTAGCCAGGCCAGGGGATTTTAGTTGATGGGAAATCCTGTTGTTTCTCAGCTCAACTCATTTAGGCCAGTTATCTAAAGCGGCCAGCTTACTAATCGTGACTGGATTAACTATTCCCAGCAGGTTGGTAGGGGTGGAGGCTGATGGGTTAATGATTGCTGTACAGATAACAGTGGAGGCTGGAGAGATGACATGTGAAACTTCACCTGGAATACCCTGCCCACTATCTCAAACACATACACACACACATTCGCATTTCCAAACCGCTCCCACACACTCTGCCCGCACCGTTTTGCTGCTTTGATGTTTTGACATCCTGGAGCATTCGAGGTCTAGAGACTGGGCCAAACGGCCCTCTGATTGGCTCAGGGCAATCAAATACTTGACCAACCAGTAAGAACTCTAGCAGGGGCCTCTGGGATGGCAGGCCTCCAGACTGGCAGGCGAGTGGCTGAGCAACTCACAATCAATCATGGAACTGCTGTTATTGTCCATCCTGGGGCTGTTGTATATGTGACCACACATACACACACACACACACACACACACACTCTGTCCCCCTCCCTCACCTCCACCACACCCTGTGTCTATTGAAACTGACAGCTGCCTTATAAACTACTCATCATATCTAAGCAACAGACTGGGCATTATTCTGCTTGCTCTCTTTCTTTCTCTATTGCCAGCGTTGTCTGTCTACCTGACTGTTAACTGCAGTGTGATCTCTTATCAGGATGGTGTGGGATGGGAATATCCAGGGTTTAATGTCTGAGTCGGCAGTTAGGAGAGGGCTAGACAAAGTGTAGGATGACTTTTCTTTAGCAAAGTAAGAAAATACCCCCAATGTTCTTTTCCTTTCTGATGTCGATATTGCTGTTTATTATTATTGTTATTGTTATTGTTATGGTTGGATGACTTACCTCCCCTTCCTTCTCATTATTAGTCCATGGTTCAGTTTGCTATAGGGTTGTTGTGTACTGTACATCACTCTGTCATAGTGACGTGGACCTCTCCTCCATGCTTCTGTTATGACCCCCTACCAGCTCCCCGCCCCCTCCATCTTTTATGCGGTTTTTACATTTGTAAGATAAACTAAAAGTGTAATATTAATTCTGAGAGGGGTTGTTATGGCGACAGAGAGATAAGACGTTGGCAGGGGGAGGATTTTATTGGGGAGGGTGGGGTGGATATGTATGATTTTTATCTCGTTGTGTAATTTCTATTTTACAATGTTACTTTCTCTCTCGCTCTTGTATATTTTTTCATTTTGGGGATTGTTTCATTTAAAAGGAAAACAGATTAGTATTGTTTTACTGTGTAAAGGTCTCTCTTTCTCCCTCCCCCTCTCTATGCGGTTATATAACACTCAGAGATCAGATTTAATACCATGATGTAACATTGAATTTCTCTTTAATTCTTTCCTGTTTATTTTTCAAACTTGTAATTAAGCTGTAATCAGGGTTCATTAAAACTGGTTAAAAACCAATACCCTTGTCTGTTGTTGTTTTGTTTACGTCTGCTGGATGTTTATAAACAAATGCATGAATGAAATAGTGTTGTGGTACCAGATGGGAGATTTCCAGTCCATGGATGTTTCTCAACAACAGATTAACCTCTGGTCCTCAAGTCTTCTCAGACAGTCAGTACTCATCAATATTCTGCCTGACATCCCCAGCTCTCATCTCTGATTACGACTGACATGACAGGAAATTCACATCACCAAGACATTCCCATCATGAGACATTAGTTGTATTCTTCAAGGATCAATGGGTATAAATCATTGGTAGTAATTACCAGTGAACAGCAGAATCTCTTCCAGATTGTGCCTATAAACATGTAGATGTAGTGTCTAATTGATACTCCGCCGTGCTGGTGATCAATTCAGAATGTATATACTGTACAGTGTGTCAGTCCCTCCTTCCTCCCCCAGGACTGGACTGGAGACAGTAGAGCAGAGGGGCCAGGGCTTCAGCTCCACTGATGGAGAGTTCTCGCCATCTCTCAGCTTTATTTGTTCAGAGTGCGTGATGAGGAAAAGCACTTTGTCTGTGGCGTTGCTGCCCACTCGTCCACCTAATGCTCCCATACTGTACGTGGCTGTGGCGCACATATACCTTTTAGCGTGACATCGGTCGCTCGGTCTAAAGAGAAGACGCAAGGGTGGAGATGGAGAAGGATGGACGGAGTAATGGAAAGGAGAGATGGAGCGAATGGTAACATGTCACAGCAAGCCTTCCATCATTAAAGTAACTGTCCAGTGAAAATCTCACAAATATTCTGTTAACTCACTACCAAATAATGTTGTTGACTCATCCTATACTTGTATTTGTGGCCAAAGCATAAATTGGAGAAAAAAAACACTTTAAAAAACCCAACTCAAACTTATCTCAAACATACCGTTTGCTATTTCCTCAAAGAACATGATGTTATGTTGGCTCATTATGCTAAACAGTTGTCTACTTGCATTAATATTTTAAATGACTGGTATTTTAACATATTTCATTACTGTTTTTTGGAAGGAAAACTATTTCCCTCATTGTAATTAATTATAGGTCCTATTTCATAGAAATCTGGAAACACTTGACAATTACTGCATAAGGCTGCCATAACATTTACGTCATTTAGCAGACGCTCTTATCCAGAGCGACTTACAGTTAGTACATACATTTTTCATACTGGCCCCCCGTGGGAATCGAACCCACAACCCTGGCGTTGCAAGCGCCATGCTCTACCAATTGACCTACAGTGATGTAATGTGTTATATACAGTCGTCAGATGGTAAAGTAGTGTAGTCTATTCTGTGTTGTCAGATGGTCAAGTAGTGTAGTCTATTCTGTGTTGTCTGATGAGGAACAGAGATGGTATCAGAGATGTACAGTTGAAGTCGGAAGTTTACATACACCTTAGCCAAATACATTTAAACTCAGTTTTTCACAATTCCTGACATTTAATCCTAGTAAAAATTCCCTGTCTTAGGTCAGTTAGGATCACCACTTTATTTTAAGAATGTGAAATGTCAGAATAATAGTAGAGAGAATTATTTATTTCAGCTTTTATTTCTTTCATAAGAAATAGAGCCATGCTACCAACTGAGCTATAGGATTTAGGTCAGGGCTTTGTGATGGCCACTCCAGTACCTTGACTTTGTTGTCCTTAAGCTATTTTGCCCCAACTTTGGAAGTATGCTTGGGGTCATTGTCCATTTGGAAGACCCATTTGCGACCAAGCTTTAACTTCCTGACTGATGTCTTGAGATGTTGCTTCAATATATCCACATAATTTTCCTTCCTCATGATGCCATCTATTTTGTGAAGTGCACCAGCCCTCCTGCAGCAAAGCACCCCCACAGCATGATGCTGCCACCCCTGTGCTTCACAGTTGGGATGGTGTTCTTCGGCTTGCAAGCCGCCCTCTTTTCCTCCAAACATAACGATGGTCATTGTGGCCAAACAGTTCTATTTTTGTTTCAGACCAGAGGACATTTCTCCAAAAAGTACGATCTTTGTCCCCATGTGCAGTTGCAAACCGTAGTCTGGCTTTTTTATGGCGGTTTTGGAGCAGTGGCTTCTTCCTTGCTGAGCGGCCTTTCAGGTTATGTCGATATAGGACTCGTTTTACTGTGGATATAGATACTTTAGTACCTGTTTCCTCCAGGTCCTTTGCTGTTGTTCTGGGATTGATTTGCACTTTTCGCACCAAAGTACGTTCATCTCTAGGAGACAGAACGCGTCTCCTTCCTGAGCGTTATGACGGCTGCGTGGTCCCATGGTGTTTATACTTGCATACTATTGTTTGTACAGATGAACGTGGTACCTTCAGGCGTTTGGAAATTGCTCCGAAGGATGAACCAGACTTTCTGAGGTCTTGACTGATTTATTTTGATTAACCCATGATGTCAAGCAAAGAGGCACTGAGTTTGAAGGTAGGCCTTGAAATACATCCACAGGTACACCTCCAATTGACTCAAATTATGTCAATTAGCCTATCAGAAGCTTCTAAAGGCATGACATCATTTTCTGGAATTTTCCAAGCTGTTTAAAGGCACAGTCAATTTAGTGTATGTAAACTTCTGACCCACTGGAATTGTGATACAGTGAATTATAAGTGAAATAATCTGTCTGTAAACAATTGTTGGAAAGATACTTGTGTCATGCACAAAGTAGATGTCCTAACCGACTTGCCAAAACTATAGTTTGTTTACAAGAAATGTGTGGAGTGGTTGAAAAACGAGTTTTAATGACTCCAACCTAAGTGTATGTAAACTTCCGACATCAACTGTAATTCGTATCTAAAGCGAGCATATATCTTAATTCACAAAAATACCAGAATATTTTACATTTAGGCTACTAACCGCAACGTAATAGCTGTGCTGTAGCCAGTCTACTATAAGTCCTGGTTTGGGCCCTACAACTTTAAACTGAGTCAGGTCAGTGTTTCAGTCACCCAGATGGGGAACCCAGGTGTGACAGTTGCAGTGATTTTCCTGGGTTCTAGGCGCTTAGCACACACACACACACACACAGATGTTCACTTCACATGGAGGGGGAGATGGAGAGGGGAGCGAAGGAGGAGAGAAGAGGGGAGACCACAGGAACCACGTCACTCTCACACCTGCACCACTTCACCCGCTTGCTGATAAGCAGCGCATGCTTTCGCGGAAACCTGCATGCCCCTACACACACTCAAACACACAAACTCAGACGCTCACATACTATGCATGCATTCATACAACCACACACATACCATATGCATTATGCATATACACACATTCACAATCCTATATGTTTACACACATACTCACACACACACACAATGTGCAGACATACAATACAGTGCCTACACACATGTAGTGAGTAGCACAGTGCGCCTGGCTCCACCCCAGCCACATCCTCTCCTGTACAGAGAAGAGCTGCTCCACTGAACCACAACACAGACAGACACAACTGAGAAAATGACAGTTTCTCAGACACCTCCACTGCTGTTAGGTAGTTGAATCCACATTCACTATAAGGTTCAGTTCCAGATCATCTGGTTGTTTCAGTTCCAATTCCAAATCAGTTGATGTTCATATTTGTTTTATTTTATTGCATTAGTTAATTTATTTGAATGTGTTAGTTATATTGTACAACAACCAAAGCTGATGGAAGACATGAGAACTTTTACACCTTAAGAACAGGCACATATCCGTTTTTTGATGTAATCGCCGTCATTATCGGAAGCATATCCCCCTCTGCTGTGTAAAATGAGTACTGCAGGCAAAGACAAACTCAATGAAACCACACTAAACTTTATCCATAATTATGCTAAAAGGCCTTGACTAATACATGTTTGGATTCAAACTGTACTGGAGTGTTTTGGCCTACTGTACTTTGATAACAGGTTACGGTTATAGACATACAGTAACAAGGCCCTGCCACTACTTCAATTAACCCCTTCAGTAGTAATAAGCCTATATCATCAAATTGCAGATCAACAGATTCATTCAAAGCAGTTACCTCAACCATCCACCCATTTTCACCCATAGGCCTAGTCTGGGTACCAGTATTTTTAGCTAACATTCCACTCCTTGCCACTCCTGTCAAAGAAAGATCTTTGGCAAATGAAAGGAGTGGAATGTAATAGCTGAACAGAGACTGCATCCAGGCTAGCATAGGCCTACTGGTTGCCTCAAATTGTCCCTCACTCATAAAGTGTGGAATGTGTTGACAAGGGCCTCTTATATAGGAACAGAGTCTCAGTGTTGACTCGTATATGACATGTATCCCTGCAACAGCTGAACGGTGTCCTGTTACTGTGTCAGTAATGCAGCCGACACACAGGGCCTACTGTACTGTATGTTATGGATCGGATGGCAGTTGGCCTCTTTTACCACCTCTGTTAGCGTTTAACGATACTATTATGTTCGGCTTGCAGTGTGCTGTCGGTTTTCTAGCCTTTCATCAATGTCATGTAGCGGTAGCAAATCACTGACAAACTCTCTCCAGTCCATTCCACCTGATTGGTTTAGCTTCATAGGGGATGAAACATGTTTATTTTTGACGATTTGGGGGTTTTCTATTCTCTGAGAGAATAGAAAATTGTGTTTTTTGAAAAGCGGCTGTTGATCATGAAATGGCTTCTGTCACGGGATCTCTCACCAATTAGTCACAACGCTCTCTCTGTGATACGCACACACACACACTCTCTTTCTCTCTCTCTCTCTCTCTCTCTCTCTCTCTCTCTCTAGATCATTGGCTTCATCTCTTTATCCATACATACTGTAGCCTTTCCTCATATCAACTGTAACTACAGTATCAGATTAGACAGGACAAACCAACCAACCAGTGTGTTCCCTGTCTTTCCCAAACCCTTTACAGTTTAACAGGGTTTTCACAGGGTTATTGATCAGACTAATGAGCTCTAATGGCCCTGGTTGTGCGGGTAGTGTTGTGTTGGGAAGGGTGTGGTTGGTTTGAGCAGAGAAGCTGTGGAGATTGCTGTGTCTCCAGGAACAGGCTCAGTCTCAGCTGACATGCGATATACACTATGAGCCTGACAGCAATGCTGCCCCTCTGTTGAAGGCTAAAGGTACACAGTGTAGAAATAGAGCATATAGATCCTAAAGAGCACATATCCACTTAAAGATGTAGGCTGTTTAAGGAAGGTGTGTGATGTAGGCGCTATGTGTTGCATTTCTGTGGTAACTGGAGCCTCCTTGGCTCTTGTGCAGGCAAGCAGCATAGAAATTGGGTGTTATAGAACAGATAAGTGAAGCGTGATTGTGTTCCAGCCAAACTGCTTATGCAAAACAATGTTCTGTTTCTAAAGTAACCAGGGACCTGTAGCCCCAGGTATCCTCTCACATCAGGGGAGTTAGTTACCCAGGTGTGTTAGAAGGCAGGAAATAGTTCACAGGAAACAGGAAACAGCCACAAGCCTTCCCTCAGTCCACCCTATAGAGAATGATAGAGGCCTCTAGTGGTCAAAAGGCCGTTTTAGCATGAGCAGCGCCTTTGAGGGATTCCACCATTTGAATGTAGTTAACTGGGTGGGACTTCCAAATTCATTGGCTGATCCCTCCTGTTTAGTCATTAGGAGGGATCAGCCAATCATGAAGAAGAAAATTGACCACTTTAGCCTCAATGGCGCTGCCCATGCTGTCACAGACACTATAATGGTACAGATACAAAGATGAGTCCACCCACACCTCAATTCCTGTGGCTCAAAATATGTTTCCTTTCTTGGGAAATGTACCACCAATCCTCTTCCTTGTATCTCTCCCTAGGCCGGAAAACATTATTTTATTTTTTTACCTGGAAACCTTGTTAGATGCTGTGATGGCATAGGGCCCTAGGCAATAGGTGCTGGGTCAGGGGCCAGGAATTAGAGATTAGAGGGCAGAGGTTATGCTACTGTGAGTGTCTGCGGTATTAGAAGAGCCAGAGCTGTCAGACATTCCATCGGTCTGCCTGTGTCGTGTGGGTTACTGCCTGGGGGGCCAGGGCGTTGGTTGGGGGTAACCTTAGGCTTTAAGTGTACTCCTGTATTATGTTCTAATGTTATTTGAACTCTGGGGTAACATACAAACAGTGAAATACACTAATTACATACAGAGAGATTAATTTACCAATACCGTTATGCATCACTGCATTGTCATAGTGCATTTTCAGATACTACATACTTTGTTCTTGAACTCTCCATTGGTGAGAATATTGATGATGTGTTCTGTCTGTCCCCAATGGAACATCTCATGTCAGCTAGCCTGTGGTAAATACCAGTGACAGCGAGAGCTGGAGATGGTTTAAAAGGGCATAGCTGTTGGATGCCATGTCGGCTCTTGACATTTACTGGTCAAAGGTTGTTTGTTTAGGTCTCCCGGTTAAGAGGTGGGCCGTGTATACTAAGACAAAAGAAACTGACCAAAACAAAGAAAGAAAAACTGAAAGGAGTACAGCTAGTGTGATTCATTCAGGCCAGCCTGATTTTTTTTCTCCATTCACAATAAAAAGTGCTCTTCTAGCCTACCTTATATGGGCCTGTCTATTATTCCAACTTTCAGTACATATAATGGTAGTCCTCTAGCGTAGTGAATGTAAGTAGCCACCTCCGCATTCATTTCAGTTTACACTGAATGGCTGAATATGGTTTTGTCCTTCTCTCTCTGTTTGCTTCATACCACAGCATTATTATTCACTCTCTCACTTTCCCCCCCCCCAGGACCCAAAGCTCTGCAGGGGGGGCGAGTCTCTGACATCTGATTGACAGGTCAGTGATGGGGGTATAGAGAGTGGCCGTTGCTGGGGTGAGGGGTCAAGGTCAAAGGTCAGAATCCTGCCGAGAGAGGGAGACACTTGCTAACGAGGGAAACATTGCACAGCCATGTCGTCATCCACACAGCTCAGGTCTCTCTCTCTCTCTCTTTCAGTCAACGAACTGTTGACATGCTGCAGCGGTAGAGCAAACTTATATTTGATTACTAACGAGAGTGAATTAATCTATTGCATGGAATTAATTCATTTGAAAACGGTCAATGTACCATGCTAATGACCATGTAAATACACAGTGAGACCACATTTATGTTCAACTTTTTTTCTGAAACAGTTTGGGTCCTCAATGGTTGAAATATTTTACAAACTGAAACAGATCTGAAACAGTCTCAATTGCTTTTTCTAATAATATAACTCCCTTCAAACTATACATTACCTCATATTTTCCAATAATCTACCTGATATTTCCAGAAACTAAGAAGAAAGCTAGAGATTGCTAGGGAAGGTCTGCGGTGGAGTTCATATAGCCAAATACTGCTCCCCTGACAGCAGAACTAGAAGCTAACTCATTCTCCAGAGATGGAAAGTAACTCATCAGCATCAGACAGACAGTCACAAACAGACAGACAGACCTAAACGTTTTTAGAGATGACTGCATTATATCACATTGCAGAGTTCTCTGTTTACCGCTAGGTGTCTCCCTTCCAGCTCCTTTCTACCTCCTCTCACACACTGACACACACGCACACACACTAGACACGCGCGCGCTAACACAATCGGCCTCTTTCTATGCTGGTGTGTCTTTCAGATTTTTGTGTTGTCTTTTTTTAATCAATATTAATTATTTTGTATAAACAGAGATTCTACTCTTTTCATCTTTCTTTAATCGTTTTCTATATGGCATGTGAGGAAACACCAGCAGGGGACACCGATAACGAGGACGCTGTGAGAGGCTTCTGCCCAAGCTGTCTGTCTCTGCGTGAGTCTGTTTGTCTGTCTACTACAAGAGAAATAAGGATTATGTCATGTTTACTATGTAACTGTCTTTGTTGGCTTTCACAGCCTGGAAAAAAGAGAAGACTACTCCTCTATATCTCTGTCACTAAATCAGAATGTTCAATAGTAAAGACCTCAAACCAAATGTATCTTTCAAAGGTATTGCAGAAAAACATCCAGAACAGTAGGCTACAAAAATGTTATTCATATATTTTTTCAGAAGATCGGCCAGTGTGCTATTGAGAATAGGCTAGTAGTCCAATGTATGTAGTCGTAGTCCTACTGTCTGTGTGTGACTGCCATAGTATTACAGAGGTTCGGCACGCCACTCTTCCATGCAGCTTGGCTCTCTCTCGTACTATGGTACTTGCAGTAAACACTGGTGAGCAGAGTTTACGCCAGACCACGCCCCCTTGGTCCAGCTGGTGGCAACATGCGTGATGACATCACCACTAAGTTTGGCCATTGGCTGGGAGACATCTCCCACCTGGCCAATCAGGCGTTGGCAAGGTGACGTCAGCTAAGATCCCCTGTTCATTTTCTATGGGAGAGGCGGGGCAGAGTAATCGTCGACGTCAGAGAGAGCTGAATTCAGCGCCGTGATTGGCTGTTGGGTGCGAGGTGAGGGTCTGTTGCTGAGAGAAAAGAAAGGAGGAGTGTAATCAGCGAAAGGAGAAACACAAAGGAGTGAAAGCGGTGTAATGGCACAACATTTTACACTATAACAATTATAAAGAAAACGAATATCTCAACTATTGCACAAGGAAATGGGCTCGAGAGCAGTAAAACGTAGCCCTCCCTTCTTTCTGAATCACTCCATCCCACTTTCCCCACTCCTTCAGGTCTGCAAAGGGAGTTGACAGACTAGCAGAAATCACGGATGAGCGTGTAGTTTCTGTAAGTGCTCACACTATCAACGACCTATCTTTTCCTTGATGTTTCCGTGATAAGGAAAGTCCCACAGTAGACTGTCTAGCCAGGGATGGCCCTTGCGCTGTCAGTTGTGGTAAACATGCCCCATTATTTTGGAGGGGGAGGACTCCTATGCTATTCTATTGGCTAAACTCTAATTCGGCCCCTCCCTTGGGCCCACCCACACACTGTTCCTATGGTTCCCAATGCCCTTATTGGATACTGTATAGTTTGGGACTAGGCACCGGCTTGGTCTAATATCCCATAGCCATTCGCCAGATACACGTGTCAGTCATGTGGACCTTGACAGCTGTCCACACCCTTTACTTTGTACCGTCAACGCTGGTAGGCTACTGTACCTGTCAGAGATCTGTGATTGGTCAGAGAGGCCAGCTGTTAGTGGTTCATTCACCATTTTGTGACTGTAGTGGAAAAGGGACACAGATCTTTTTTTTTTTTTTTTTTTTAGCCCTGTTTGAGTTGCTGTGGGAAAAATACATGTTTTACGGAGGCAAATTAAAGTGCGAGCCCGGACCACACAGTAGCAACGGCCAGCTGAGGGATTTTACCCGCAAGCGTGCAAGCTTCCTCATCTGCAAAAAAGGATCGTAAATGTATCTATTGCCAACTGAATTTTTCTGTTTGGGTGAGTTACAACTAACCGACTTGTATGTTCTTCTCCAACAAGCTAACGACAGTTACTATCAACGGTTAACGGTCGGTCGCCCTGTTTTTCGTACTGATCTCGTGTAAAGAAGAGTGACACAGCTTTCTCGCCAAGTATCAAGGAAGGGACGAGAGAAAATAGGAGGGGGTGGAGGTGCACAGTCACTGAACTTTGTCAACGGATTAACTGCATAACCTGCAAGCAAGCTACAAGTAACTTTGCACCACTATTCTCCACCTCAACGTTGCAGTAAACTTGACTTTGTGCATAGCAGTAAATAGGTAATCGACACATCTTGCACACCCCAGTGCAGCAAATACATGACACCCCAGCATCAGCCCCAGGATTTACTATTGCTGTCCTGACTGTTTGTAAATAGTAAACAAATGGAACACTACGTCCTATATTACCTATAACAGTCCCGAGCAGTTGTAATGACGTTGTTACTACTACTACTACTACTACTACTACTACGACTACTGAGCAGTAGTAGCCAGATTAGCTAGCTATTTGTGTGACCTGCTTAAAATGAGTGCTGCTTAGCTCGCTGAATTAAACTTTTGCGTCATGAACCGTCCCTGAAGTAACTGCACATACATGTGCAATATATTTTAGTGTTAGAGATAGATGTGCAAAGCTGCGTTGTGTAGAAAATACTCCTGTCTCGTTGGGCTAAGCATTCGACACAGGCTGTTGTGTTTGTTTGCTTCTGAGTAGGCAGCCTCAACTCCTTTGACATTGTTCAGTATGGAGTGCAGCGGCTCTAGTAACGTTACTAGCTAGGCTACTCTTGCTCAGATCAGCGCAGAACCTAGGCTGGGGACAAACAGCTCGTATGCTGTCTGGCACTATGTAACGGCTCCTCTCAGGCCGTGCTCCCACTTTTCTGCCCAGCTAAACTACTATCACGGGCATTTTGACTGCATTGAGCTGCAGTTTCCTTATAGACTTTTCTACATTTGACATGTATAATTATTTTCAGAGAGAGTTAAACAACATTTGCAATTGGGGTGGACAGACTTGTACTTCTGTACTTCTGTACTAGAACAACTGACAGCATTTGCAATGTATTGCAGATAATGCATATATAAAACCGTTGATTTTGTATCATCATCATTGCTTTCATGCATGCATCCATCACTTCATTTGTGCATGCATATGGAAATCCCTCCTAGATTGAAATGTATCCTGTAGTTTAGCAGAGCAGTTTGCCATTGATTTGGCATTGGCAGTCCTGCCATTGGGGCCATTGGGTCCCAGTCAACACTGGACACCTCTGGTCCATGCTAGAGCTGTAGATCAATAACTGACTGGAGTCCTTAACGGTTGTTTCAACCTTCAATATTTCTGTTTCATCAATAATATGGACAGTGACAGTCATAATTATGCCAGCCAGCAAGCAACTGACAGTATTTTAACTACGTCACAACTGAACTGATGTTCTCCACCGTAGCGCCCTCACTCACTCACACACTAACACACTCGTTTATAGTTCTCCCTCTCACTACACCAAAAATACCCTGTCAAAAGAAAATCCTTAATGTCGCATTGTGCTATCACTACACCCCCTCGTCATACAGTGAGTACATACACAAGAGCTACTCAAGTGTGTGTGTGTGTATGATGTGTGTTATTTAATTTTTTGTGTTCCCTGGTGACCCAGTTTAAGGGTAGGATGGCCCTGTCACCACGGTAAACCCAGGGGGAGAACCCAGTACAATACCCTGGTACTATACCTTTTAATCGTTAGTGGTGTAGTGTATCTTAGTGCTCTCCTCTCCATCCCGTTCCCTCCACTGCAGCCCTGCGCCCTCTCAGACGTCCATAAAATACGTTTCAGAGAGGGACGAACTGCAGTGTGCCATACCCCCCCCCACACACACGCACATATAGTGTGAAAGAGGTGCATCACCGAACAAGGTAGAGACAACGTGAAGTCCCACACTCAACATATGGTGTTTTGTACACACACTCTTGTGCGGCACAGCTCCCGCACACGGGCAGTCGGGCACACACACACCCTCTGCCACAGTGCGGTGGGGCACTGCACTATATTCCTCACGAGTGGTTTACAAAAATGGCATTGTAGCAGTAGTTTATAACCGTGGGATAGTGTAGTAGGACCAGGAGCATGCTTTTATTCTCCATATGTGCCCATGTCTTTACACTCTCTATTGAGATTAGATGTCTGTATTAATTACTCCTCACTGTGGAAGTGTGTGTGTGTGTGTGTGTGTGTGTGTGTGTGTGTGTGTGTGTGTGTGTGTGTGTGTGTGTGTGTGTGGTCTTAGGCCATTGGAGAATTGAACAGTGTCTGTTCTGTAAATTCCTGGTTGAGTGTTAGTGTGCGGGACTGCTTGCCTTATGTGTGTGTAGTCAATGCTACTCGTATTCCAGGGTGATCGTGTTCTGAGTACTAGGCCTACACTGTCTGTGGGGCTAAATGTTTATCAATCAGCCCCTTTAAGGCCAGTTCTGGCTCTCACAATACAGAATGGAATCATTTATGAATTTAGATGGTTCTGGTTATTGGCCTAGTATTTTAGTTGGGACACTGTAGGCTACAGTAGATGGTACTTGAATCATATTATACAATTTACATTGTGCTATATTTGTATTGTACTGTAATAAACAGGTTAATCTCCTGTTATTGCCTTTTTTTGTGATTGAGCCAGAATCAACTGATCCTTATCAAGGCCAGTAAATAATCATTGTCTTTTCCCAGAACAGCCTATGCTTTACATTTCTCACAGTAATTTTTCTGAAATCCGAAACATATCAATGTATAAAGAAAAAAAATGTGGGGCACATACAGACAGTTACTTTAACTTTATTAAGTCTATTTTTGCAGGGACAATGCCTATTAATAGGTGGCAGGTAGCCTAGCAGTTAAGAGCGTTGGGCAAGTAACCGAAAGGCCGCTGGTTTGAATTCCAGAGCTGGCAAGGTGGAAAAATCTGCAGTTCTGCCCAGTTAACCCCCAACAACAACTGCCCCCCGGGCACCGATGACGTGGACGTCAATTAAACCAGCCCCCCCCCCCGCACCTCTCTTATTCAGAGGGATTGGGTTAAATGCGGAAGACACATTTCGGTTGAATGCATTCAGTTGTGCAACTGACTAGGTATCCCCTTTCCAAAATCAACTGTCTCGGCTTTAGCCAGCCAGCAAATTTTCGACCGTAGTCGAATAACCTGAGCAGGTTATTAAAAACGCTTCAAATGACAAGACAGACAATAAGCACATGCAGAGCAGCATATGAGAAGTAACACTTAGCACGCAGACAGACAGACAGAGCAATAACATAAAAAGCAACCAGTTCTTTGGAATTGTGGTCTTAAATGAAAATCAACATTTAGGATTGATTAAAAAAATATTACTTTTAGCCTTGGATGGTTGCTGACCTCTCTGTAGCTGTATTCAACTGAAACCATGCCCAGGATCAACACACTGACCTTGGACTGATACTTCACACTCAATGTTGTACCATACACTACTTCCAGGCAGTGTTTCCCCTATATTCATTTAGCAGTGGCAAGCCATCGCTGCTAAATCGTTGCCCCCATATATACATATATAAATATAATATATATACAAATATATATAAAGATCTGGATGGTAAAACGTTGTCAGTGTAAACTTAAATGACTAAAAACAGATATAAATTATGTAGAAAAGATATTGCAGGAAATTAGCTTTAAAACAGATTTATTTTTTCAGCCCCATGACAAAATGTGTAAAATTGCAGGAAACTAGCTTTAGTCCACCAACATTTTGTTTCTGCAGCCAAGAGTAGGGCCATTCAAATCTTTGGTTGGAGACGTACAATTGGCCACGCCCACTACCACGCTATGCTAACTTTGCCACCCCTGCTGGAAAAAATCCTAGGGGAAACACTGCTTCCAGGAATAGATGAATGGTCACTAACCTTGAATTCTTAGTATGTGGAGTAATAAAACAGAAAAAAATACAAATGAAATGTAGCCTACAGTACGGCACAGTACACACACATGCTAAGGGCTATACAGTGCAACCATTTTACTCGCATCTGCGCCTAAATAATTTGCTGTGCGACCTGGAATTAAAATATAGGACCACCAGTGCGCCTAGAAAAAAAATCACCCAGATCATGATTGTTGCAATGATTATTTCACTGTACCGCAGCCCCTGAGTGGAGAATACACTGAGCGCAGATTCATGACCGTCATGCTTGCACCATTATTACAAAGAAAACATCTTGTTGCCTCAAATATTTTTTCTAAATTTCTTTGTGTGCTACTACATTTTTCAACTTAGGCGCACAGGTGCTCCTTGTAAAAAAGGTCAGCGTAGAGCCCTGCCACTTTCTTATCAGCTGAAGCCAAGAGCATTTTTAGAAACCATGATCATGACCAAACACATTTTTGGTGCTTGAGATCAGATCCCTGACTAGCTCCCTCCCCTGACTCCTCCAGCACGTATCTCACCACATGCCTACACTCACCACGTCCCTACACTCACCACAACCAGGGACAGGAGGTTTTCCTCACAACGTCCCTACACTCACCATAACTAGGGGCCAGGAGGTTTACTTCACCACGTAACCATAATTGCTCTACTTTCAGGCCAGATGTCATTCTAATGAATGAATCAGGCTATCCAGTTATTTTAGCCGAAGGGAGAGAAAGGGCTGAAAGCCGTAACGTGACGGCCAGGGGCCTGAGAGTGTGAGAAAGGCTGAGGGAGTTTGTAACAGCCTCACCGGAAGTGATGTTAAATTAAATACTGAAGATGTTATGGTGTACAACAGGAAGTATGGGTTATGCACATGTGTGAGGCGTTTTTAGCATCGTAAACAAACAGTTAAAACACGGTGTGTCTTAAAATGACTCTGTTGAAGAATTCCCCTATTAGTCTAACCCTCACTTCATCTCCGAGAAATGTGGGTGTGTTTACATCCGTGTGTGTGTTTTCCTGTGTGTGTGTGTGTGTGTGTGTGTGTGTGACTGTTTTTGTCCATGTTGTTTTGTGCATCACTGAATAGTGTGCCTGACCGTGTGCCAGGGTAAACATTTTCCCAATATGAGCACATTAAGCCATGCCAGATTATTCAAAATGTGTAGCTTTTTGCCGAAATGTGTGTCTGTGTTTGCCAGTACGAGAAAGAGACAAGGAGACACAAAGAGAGAGAGAGAGAGAGAGAGAGAGAGAGAGAGAGAAAGAAAAATAAGAAGGGAAAGAGAGAGTAGGGTCGGGTGTGCTAGAACGAGTGTGGAAAATCCCTATGACTCTATATGGTAAAGGCAGACCTATTGCACAGCTGGCTTACTCTTTTTTCTCTCGCTCTCCGTTCCATCTCTCTCTCCCTCCATTCTCTCTCCCTCTCTCCCTCTGTTCCCTCGCTCTCTCTGCCGTGTGTAGCCGTCTCTGTGTGTAATCAGCCCTCGGCCTCTGTGAGTGACCTCATCCTGCCCACCATAGACCACCTCTGCCTGATGGGAGTTAAAATAAGACCTGTTTATGCCCCATGTATTGGTGTGTGTGTTTTTGCCTGATGTGTTAATGTGAGCCCAGGCACACACACACACACACACACACACACGTCGCATAGAACAGCATAATCTGGGATTGTGTGTGTGTGTGTGTGTGTGTGTGTGTGTGTAGAGAGATGAGTTTGTAATACTAGAGCAGTGCTCAGATGTAAAACCATATGTATCGAGTCATAGTGACCAAGCTAATGTATTAAATAATATGCATTCAGTTTCTAGTTTAACCTCAATGATGATGCTGCTGTAAAAGCTCTGTTTAATTAGTGGTGTGTTAGTGGAGCCTCATCCACAAATGTTAGGAGCTGTGGCCTTTGAAACATCGTCATTAGCTGCAGTGGAAATCATCAACATTCTTTACTCTCTCAAATTCACTCAACATTTATGTATATCCAGGACACACATGCACATGCACGTACACACTTTAGTGGATTACATGGAGGTGAATGGTAGCGTTATGAGCCGGTTGGTGTGAAGTCATTCAGTGCAGTACACTTCCAGGTATGACATCATTTTCTAATCTCAGCTAGTTTTGATGGTGAAGATAATAAATGACCACCTGTCTTCTCTCTCTCTCTCTCTCTCTCTCTCTGTCTCTCGCTCTCGCTCTCTCTCTCTCTCTCTCTCTCTCTCGCTCGTCTCTGTTTTTAGTCTGAATTTGGGAGAAAGAACAAGAAAGGAAAAAGGGGCAGTGGAAAAGAGAGCAGAAGACCAGGGGGTGCCGGAAAAAGAAAGAAGAAGAGGAAACAGGGTAAAAATAAGAGGAGAGAAAGAAAGGACAGAGCAACCGTCAGCACTCACCCCACGGAGTATAAAGGAAAAGACAAGGTGAAGAGATGAAGCCACAAAAGAAACAGGGGGGGCGCTCTCCCCCCTCCACACGGGCCAAAGGGGGGAAGAAGAGAGGGGTGACACAGACCCCCCCAGAGAGGGACAACAGGAACAAACTCAGGAAGGAGAACCAAGACGGACAGCCTCAAACCACGCCCCCCGCCCACTCGCCACGGAAACAATCCACAACCACCTCTGACAGCTCTCAGCGGGAGCCAATCAGAGGCAGCGAGACCCCAAAGAAGGAGGGGCCTAGAGAGCAGCTGCCCCCAAGGCAACCTGAAGATAAAGAGAAGACTGAGGACAACAGAGGGGGGGTTGGGGGTAAACCAGGGGGGCCTAACAGCACCCCCACCACCACCCATAACAACACCCTCACCATCCCCACCCCCACTACCAGTCCCAGCCCTACCTCCATGTCCAGTAGGAAAACAGCCACCTTCAAGGCCAGAGTCCCTAAGAAGAAGTACATCGCTGAACACTATGCAGGTAGCAACGCGCCCAGCCTCACCTTCACCCCTGCCCCCATGCACAACAGCCACAGTAACTACAACAGCAGCAGCAGTAACAACAGTAGTACTAGCAGTAGTATTAACATCATCAACAGCAGTAGTACTAACAGTAATAATACCATTAGTAACAGTAGTAGGACTAACACTACTATTAATGGTATTAACAGTGGTACTAACAGCATTAGTAACAGCCATAGTAGCAGCTCAGTCAGCCACTCGTTAGCCCCCAATGTGTCCAATGAGGAGAGGAATGTAGCCGCTAGCAGCCACAGCCATAGCTCGGGGGAACAGGGGACGACAGGGGCCTCCATAGGGCCCAACAATGGCAGAGTGGCCCCCCAGGACAGAGAGAGAGACCCCCAGGGTGGGGAGGCAGAGGGGGCCCCTAACTCAGTACGCTCCGTATCCACTGATACAGCCAGCGAGCACGATCTAGAGGTGAACTCCCAGCCCAGTACCAGCCCTGCTAGAGCCCCCTACCATGGCAGCCTGCCCCCTTACTCTGCTACAACCTCCCAGCCTGGCCCCAGCCCCAACCAGAGCCACAGAAAGGGCAGTCTGTCAGGGGTGGATGCCCTGGCCAAAGGCCTGAAGAACCAGAGAGTTCTAGCCCGCTGTCGACGGAGAGATAGACTTAACAGAGAGGAAAGTGGGAGGGAGAGAGAGAGGGATGTACCCCTGTCTCCTATGTTCAGGACTGGGGTGGTGCGGAGGGTGAGTGGGGGCAGCGCTGATATCCAGCTGCAGGGGGAGGAGGGGATACTCTGTTACCCCTTCCAGGGGGGGACCGCACTCCCAGAGGGGGAGGAAACGAGCGTGGAGTTCATCCTGGACGCCCCCCCTCCCGGCACGGCTTCCGTGGCCATTGGGACACGCGTATGTGTGCCTTTCAGAGGGGGAGGGGGGCAAGATGGGGGGCAACAGGGGACACCTCAGCTATACAGAGAAGGGGTGCTGTCCCAGGTAGACCCCCACCCTGCCGTGGCGTTCCCCTACAGGGTGCTACTGTGTGAGGATAGAGAGGCGCTGGAGAATGGAGGGAGGGAGGAGGAGGGAGGGATGGAGGAGGAGAAGAGGAGGAGGGCGCAGGCCCAGGCTGTATGGGTGTCCAGACAGAGCCTGAGGCTGCTGACTCCCCCCTGGGAACTGCCTCACCCAGAGGGGGAGCGGGAGAGAGAGAGGGAGAGGAGGGAGGAGATGGAGATGGAGGTGGAGAGGGAGAGGGAGAGGGAGAGGGAGGAGAGGGAGAGGAGGGAGGAGATGGAGGTGGAGAGGGAGGTGGAGAGGGAGAGAGAGAGGGAGGAGAGGGAGAGGAGGGAGGAGATGGAGGTGGAGAGGGAGGTGTGCCAGCTGAGTATTGGGATGACGCTGGGTGGGCCGATGGGAGGGGGGGCGAGGTTGGTACACAGCTTCTCTCCAGCTGGGGTGGTGGGGGGGCATCACTATGGAAACGTCCCCCCCCACCCCTCCTCCTCGTTGGTAACGACCAGTGTTGTTGCCAGCATGGGAGAGGGTTACCCTGACAGAGAGAGAGAACAAGAGAGGGAACAAGAAAGAGAGAGACAGAAACAGCCCCACACACCAGAGGAGGACATGGAGGTGTCTAGGTTCAGTATGGGCCCCCAGCATCGCCACATCCTCTCCAAGCCCCTCCTCGGGGGGCACAGCTACCCCTCCTCCCACCACCTCTCTGTGGTCCGGGGCCTGGGCACGCCACTGGGATCTCACCTGTCCCCCCTCACCTTACCTGGCCCTGAGGCCCTGGGCACGACCCCCCCACCACACCTAGCCCCTTCCAAGAGCACCCCGGTCCCCCTGGACAAGACCCCCTCCCAGATCCCCACCCCTATCCCTGGAGGGGGGTCTACCTCAACCTCCTCCTCAGCCTCCTCCTCACGCTCCCGCACCCCCCTGTCGGCCGCCCTGCAGAAGTACAAGAAGGGGGACGTGGTGTGCACACCCAACGGCATCCGCAAGAAGTTCAACGGCAAGCAGTGGAGACGCCTCTGTTCTAGAGAGGGATGTATGAAGGAGTCCCAGAGACGAGGCTACTGCTCACGCCACCTCTCCATGAGAACTAAAGAGATGGAGGGAGCAGGAGGAGGAGGGGGAGAGAGGGACAGGGGGAGAGGAGGAGGAGGGGGGGGGAGCAGTTCGGGAACGGTCACCCCCTCGGACCTGCGTGGGTTTGACTGGGATGAGACGTCCAGAGACAGCAGCGAGGCCAGCAGTAGAGGAGACTCCCGCCCTCGTCTGGTGCTGCCCTCCCTCCTCCCCCATGACTTCTCCAGGTTTGACTTTGACGAGTGTGAGGCAGCCACCATGCTAGTGTCTCTGGGCAGCTCTCACTCTGGGACCCCCTCCTTCTCCCCCATCTCCAACCAGTCCCCTTTCTCCCCCGCCCCCTCGCCCTCACCCTCCCCCCTCTTCGGATTCCGTCCCGCCAACTTCTCCCCCATCACCGCCTCCTCCGTCCTCCCCCCTCCTCGCAGGCACAGACACCCCAGTGCCACGGGGGGCAAGCTGGGCACCCCTGGGGGGGCAGAGAGGGAGAGGCATACCTCAGGGGTCCAGCCTTCATTCCACACTAACCTGACCTTCACCGTCCCCATGAGCCCCAGCAAACGCAAAACAGACGTTCCTCCTCCCCCTCCTCCCCCCTCCCACCCCCACCATGACTACCCCCCCAAACCTGAGCTGGAGCAGGGGGACCTGAACCCTGCCTCGTTCCCCGTACTCTCCCCCCAGACCTCAGCACACACCCACGTTTACACACCCACCTTCTCCTGTCCCCGAGGGGTGAGCACACCAACCAGCCGGCCCCCCTCCTCCTCCGCCACCTCTCCCCCTCCCCTCCTGGTGTCCCCAACTCCCCCCTCCCCTCCAGACTCAGGCCCTTGCCGTGTCCACCCCACATCCCAGCAGGCCTTGCGGGACTCTCCAGTGATCGTGCGGAACCCGGAGGTACCTCTGGCCAAGTTCACAGAGCATCCATTAGGCCGTGGGGGAGGGGGAGGAGGTGATCCTAAGAGTGTTAACAGCGTTACCCCCCAGCTTGTCTCCACTCTCCAAGTCCCTGTACCCATCAATGCTGCTGCTGCGGCAACCAACGGCACCGTCCTCCTCCAGAGCCCCACCCCCACCCTGGTGCTGGTGTCATCCACCCCACCCTCCCTGACCTCCGTCACCCCCGGTTACCCCACTCTGGCTTGCATCTCCATCTCCACCACGCCCCCCTCTTCGGGACCCCCCCTGACCAACACAGCCAGCCCAGGGGGAGGGGGGGGTAGGATGGAGAGGACAGGCTCGTTTGGGGGCGAGGTCCAGCAGCCAGTGGCCTGTCACCCCTCTCCTACAGCCCTGCTGCCCCTCATACTGCCTGCAGAGAACCTGCACCCCACACCATGCAAAGAAATCATCATTGGACGCCCCGGGACAGGTGAGACACACTGAGACAGCCTGGACATGAAGGGATGAAATGGGGTAGAGGAACAGGGGTAGGGATGAGATGGGGTAGAGGAACGGGGGTAGGGATGAGATGGGGTAGAGAAACGGGGGTAGGGATGAGATGGGGTAGAGGAACTGGGGTAGGGATGAGATGGGATAGAGGAACAGGGGTAGGGATGAGATGGGGTAGAGGAACTGGGGTAGGGATGAGATGGGGTAGAGGAACGTGGGGTAGGGATGAGATGGGATAGAGGAACAGGGGAAGGATGAGATGGGATAGAGGAACAGGGGAAGGATGAGATGGGTTAGAGGAACGGGGGAAGTATGAGATGGGATGGAGGAACGTGGGAAGTATGAGATGGGGTAGAGGAACGGGGGTAGGGATGAGATGGGGTAGAGGAACAGGGGTAGGGATGAGATGGGGTAGAGGAACGGGGGAAGGATGAGATGGGGTAGAGGAACGTGGGGGAGGGATGAGATGGGGTAGAGGAACAGGGGAAGGATGAGATGGGGTAGAGGAACGGGGGTAGGGATGAGATGGGATAGAGGAACGGGGGGGAGGGATGCAGGGAAGTGAGAGATGCTATGATTATAATGTTATGATTATTTAATGTGACTACTATGCTTTGATTGTTGTGTTTAACTCCAGGCGGGGCCGAGGTTGGCATCGTGAAATGGAAGAGCTTTTGAAACGTGAATGCACTGTTTGTTGTAGCAGCAGCAGCAGCATGACAATGGTTACCTAGTTTCATTTTCCACCAAATTCACATTTACGGAACAGGGATTGAACTCTGGGCAGTTAATTTCCATCGTCAAACAGAATGAGTTTAGTGAAGGGAGGGTACTGGGATGTCTGGTCTGCTCATAAGGGCTTACGGTCCGTGCTATCCGGGATCCTTGGGACGTCCCTAACCAATTGACATTTTAAAATAGTTAAGGTTAAGGTAAGAGTAGGGATCAAGGTTAGGGTTAGGTTATGGACGTCCGAAGGATCCCGGATAGCACTGACAGTAACAAGGAAGGACTGGTCAGTGACTGTTGAGTCAGAGTAGGGAAATCAGTTAAGTTTTAAGAAATTGTGTTTATGTGGGTATAAAATACAGGCTATACTGGATGTAATGTAGGCCACATACGGACCGTTTCTACCATCTCTCGCTGCGTGTGTGTGTGTCATTATTCGTTTGAGACTGGGTTTAGATAGAGAGTGGGGAAGGCCTCTGAAAGAGAGGATTGGAGGATGAATGACATTTGGGGTTTTGTCTTTGAGAGAATGCTACCGACATGAATCCTCTCAGGATTGCGTGTGTGTGTGTAGTCCCATCTCTGCAGTGCCATCTGACTGTAAGAAGGGGTACAGTCCCAGTTAGGATACTGTATGTAGGCTACCACTGCACTAGTACGGTCAGTTCTACCACTCTGGTGTGTGTGTCAGTTCCTCTAATAAACAATAGGGCATTATTGACAGGGGTTAATCCTACAGGAGAACCAGAGGTGGGCCAGTGTGTGTGTGTGTGTGTGTGTGTGTGTGTGTGTGTGTCTAAAGAGATAGAGGGATGGTTTGGTTAGCTGCCTTTCTCCAGAAGCTATTATCTACTCAAGCCACTTTACATTTACATTTGACATTTTAGTCATTTAGTAGACGCTCTTTTCCAGAGCGACTTACATGAGCAATTAGGGTTAAGTGCCTTGCTCAAGGGCACATCGACAGATTTTTCACCTAGTCGGCTCGGGGATGTTGTTCACTTATCAATGATGTATTGTGTGTGTGTGAGCGTTTGAGAGTGTATGTCTGTGTGTGTGTCTGTGTGTGTGTGTGTGGCCTAGTATGAAGGGGTAAAATAAGGTCTGGGAGGTATTTTTGAGTGAGTTGCGTTGGGCTCGTCCATTTTAGAGTTGTGTGTGTTTGAGTGCGCACGTTACAGTGCCAGAGTGCATGTGGGTGTGTAAAGAATCCACTGTGGGTCAAGCTCCTGTGTGGGCTCTCTCTTTCTCTCTCTGTGTGTGTGTGTGTGTGTGTGTGTGTGTGCAAGTGTGTGATCAATGAATCAACATTTCTCTATCTGCACTGGAGCAGTGGTGTTTCATTTAGACGGCCTGTTGTATTCAGTGTGTGTGTTTCATTTAGACGGCCTGTTGTATTCAGTGTGTGTGTTTCATTTAGATGGCCTGTTGTATTCAGTGTGTGTGTTTCATTTAGATGGCCTGTTGTATTCAGTGTGTGTTTCATTTAGATGGCCTGTTGTATTCAGTGTGTGTGTTTCATTTAGATGGCCTGTTGTATTCAGTGTGTGTGTTTCATTTAGATGGCCTGTTGTATTCAGTGTGTGTTTCATTTAGATGGCCTGTTGTATTCAGTGTGTGTGTTTCATTTAGATGGCCTGTTGTATTCAGTGTGTGTGTTTCATTTAGATGGCCTGTTGTATTCAGTGTGTGTGTTTCATTTAGATGGCCTGTTGTATTCAGTGTGTGTGTTTCATTTAGACGGCCTGTTGTATTCAGTGTGTGTTTCATTTAGATGGCCTGTTGTATTCAGTGTGTTTGTTTCATTTAGACGGCCTATTGTATTCAGTGTGTGTTTCATTTAGATGGCCTGTTGTATTCAGTGTGTGTGTTTCATTTAGACGGCCTGTTGTATTCAGTGTGTGTTTCATTTAGATGGCTTGTTGTATTCAGTGTGTGTTTCATTTAGATGGCCTGTTGTATTCAGTGTGTGTGTTTCATTTAGATGGCCTGTTGTATTCAGTGTGTGTGTTTCATTTAGACGGCCTGTTGTATTCAGTGTGTGTTTCATTTAGATGGCCTGTTGTATTCAGTGTGTGTTTAATTTAGATGGCCTGTTGTATTCAGTGTATGTGTTTCATTTAGATGGCCTGTTGTATTCAGTGTGTGTGTTTCATTTAGATGGCCTGTTGTATTCAGTGTGTGTTTCATTTAGATGGCCTGTTGTATTCAGTGTGTGTGTTTCATTTAGACGGCCTGTTGTATTCAGTGTGTGTTTCATTTAGATGGCCTGTTGTATTCAGTGTGTGTGTTTCATTTAGACGGCCTGTTGTATTCAGTGTGTGTTTCATTTAGATGGCCTGTTGTATTCAGTGTGTGTTTCATTTAGACGGCCTGTTGTATTCAGTGTGTGTTTCATTTAGATGGCCTGTTGTATTCAGTGTGTGTTTCATTTAGATGGCCTGTTGTATTCAGTGTGTGTGTTTCATTTAGACGGCCTGTTGTATTCAGTGTGTGTTTCATTTAGATGGCCTGTTGTATTCAGTGTGTGTGTTTCATTTAGACGGCCTGTTGTATTCAGTGTGTGTTTCATTTAGATGGCCTGTTGTATTCAGTGTGTGTGTTTCATTTAAACGGCCTGTTGTATTCAGTGTGTGTTTCATTTAGACGGCCTGTTGTATTTAGTGTGTGTTTCATTTAGATGGCCTGTTGGATTCAGTGTGTGTTTCATTTAGATGGCCTGTTGTATTCAGTGTGTGTTTCATTTAGATGGCCTGTTGTATTCAGTGTGTGTGTTTCATTTAGATGGCCTGTTGTATTCAGTGTGTGTGTTTCATTTAGACGGCCTGTTGTATTCAATGTGTGTGTTTCATTTAGACGGCCTGTTGTATTCAGTGTGTGTGTTTCATTTAGATTGCCTGTTGTATTCAGTGTGTGTGTTTCATTTTGAGGGCCTGTTGTATTCAGTGTGTGTTTCATTTAGATGGCCTGTTGTATTCAGTGTGTGTGTTTCATTTAGATGGCCTGTTGTATTCAGTGTGTGTGTTTCATTTAGATGGCCTGTTGTATTCAGTGTGTGTGTTTCATTTAGATGACCTGTTTTATTCAGTGTGTGTGTTTCATTTAGATGGCCTGTTGTATTCAGTGTGTGTGTTTCATTTTGATGGCCTGTTGTATTCAGTGTGTGTGTTTCATTTAGACGTCCTGTTGTATTCAGTGTGTGTGTTTCATTTAGACGGCCTGTTGTATTCAGTGTGTGTGTTTCATTTAGACGGCCTGTTGTATTCAGTGTGTGTGTTTAATTTAGATGGCCTGTTGTATTCAGTGTGTGTGTTTCATTTAGACGGCCTGTTGTATTCAGTGTGTGTGTTTCATTTAGACGGCCTGTTGTATTCAGTGTGTGTGTTTAATTTAGATGGCCTGTTGTATTCAGTGTGTGTGTTTCATTTAGACGGCATGTTGTATTCAGTGTGTGTGTTTAATTTAGATGGCCTGTTGTATTCAGTGTGTGTGTTTCATTTAGACGGCCTGTTGTATTCAGTGTGTGTGTTTCATTTAGACGGCCTGTTGTATTCAGTGTGTGTGTTTCATTTAGATGACCTGTTGTATTCAGTGTGTGTGTTTCATTTTGATGGCCTGTTGTATTCAGTGTGTGTGTTTAATTTAGATGGCCTGTTGTATTCAGTGTGTGTGTTTCATTTAGACGGCCTGTTGTATTCAGTGTGTGTGTTTCATTTAGATGGCCTGTTGTATTCAGTGTGTGTGTTTCATTTAGACGGCCTGTTGTATTCAGTGTGTGTGTTTCATTTAGATGGCCTGTTGTATTCAGTGTGTGTGTTTCATTTAGATGACCTGTTGTATTCAGTGTGTGTGTTTCATTTAGATGGCCTGTTGTATTCAGTGTGTGTGTTTCATTTAGATGACCTGTTGTATTCAGTGTGTGTGTTTCATTTAGATGACCTGTTGTATTCAGTGTGTGTGTTTCATTTAGACGGCCTGTTGTATTCAGTGTGTGTGTTTCATTTAAATGGCCTGTTGTATTCAGTGTGTGTGTTTCATTTAGATGACCTGTTGTATTCAGTGTGTGTGTTTCATTTAGATGGCCTGTTGTATTCAGTGTGTGTGTTTCATTTAGATTACCTGTTGTATTCAGTGTGTGTGTTTCATTTAGATGGCCTGTTGTATTCAGTGTGTGTGTTTCATTTAGATTACCTGTTGTATTCAGTGTGTGTGTTTCATTTAGATGGCCTGTTGTATTCAGTGTGTGTGTTTCATTTAGATGGCCTGTTGTATTCAGTGTGTGTGTTTCATTTAGATGGCCTGTTGTATTCAGTGTGTGTGTTTCATTTAGATGGCCTGTTGTATTCAGTGTGTGTGTTTCATTTAGATGGCCTGTTGTATTCAATGTGTGTGTTTCATTTAGATGACCTGTTGTATTCAGTGTGTGTGTTTCATTTAGACGGCCTGTTGTATTCAGTGTGTGTGTTTCATTTAAATGGCCTGTTGTATTCAGTGTGTGTGTTTCATTTAGATGACCTGTTGTATTCAGTGTGTGTGTTTCTTTTAGATGGCCTGTTGTATTCAGTGTGTGTGTTTCATTTAGATGGCCTGTTGTATTCAGTGTGTGTGTTTCATTTAGATGGCCTGTTGTATTCAGTGTGTGTGTTTCATTTAGATGGCCTGTTGTATTCAATGTGTGTGTTTCATTTAGATGGCCTGTTGTATTCAGTGTGTGTGTTTCATTTAGATTACCTGTTGTATTCAGTGTGTGTGTTTCATTTAGACGGCCTGTTGTATTCAGTGTGTGTGTTTCATTTAGACGGCCTGTTGTATTCAGTGTGTGTGTTTCATTTAGATGACCTGTTGTATTCAGTGTGTGTGTTTCATTTTGATGGCCTGTTGTATTCAGTGTGTGTGTTTAATTTTGATGGCCTGTTGTATTCAGTGTGTGTGTTTCATTTAGACGGCCTGTTGTATTCAGTGTGTGTGTTTCATTTAGATGGCCTGTTGTATTCAGTGTGTGTGTTTCATTTAGACGGCCTGTTGTATTCAGTGTGTGTGTTTCATTTAGATGGCCTGTTGTATTCAGTGTGTGTGTTTCATTTAGATGACCTGTTGTATTCAGTGTGTGTGTTTCATTTAGATGGCCTGTTGTATTCAGTGTGTGTGTTTCATTTAGACGGCCTGTTGTATTCAGTGTGTGTGTTTCATTTAGATGACCTGTTGTATTCAGTGTGTGTGTTTCATTTAGACGGCCTGTTGTATTCAGTGTGTGTGTTTCATTTAAATGGCCTGTTGTATTCAGTGTGTGTGTTTCATTTAGATGACCTGTTGTATTCAGTGTGTGTGTTTCATTTATATGGCCTGTTGTATTCAGTGTGTGTGTTTCATTTAGATGGCCTGTTGTATTCAGTGTGTGTGTTTCATTTAGATGGCCTGTTGTATTCAATGTGTGTGTTTCATTTAGATGACCTGTTGTATTCAGTGTGTGTGGTTCATTTAGACGGCCTGTTGTATTCAGTGTGTGTGTTTCATTTAAATGGCCTGTTGTATTCAGTGTGTGTGTTTCATTTAGATGACCTGTTGTATTCAGTGTGTGTGTTTCATTTAGATGGCCTGTTGTATTCAGTGTGTGTGTTTCATTTAGATGGCCTGTTGTATTCAGTGTGTGTGTTTCATTTAGATGGCCTGTTGTATTCAGTGTGTGTGTTTCATTTAGATGGCCTGTTGTATTCAATGTGTGTGTTTCATTTAGATGGCCTGTTGTATTCAGTGTGTGTGTTTCATTTAGATTACCTGTTGTATTCAGTGTGTGTGTTTCATTTAGACGGCCTGTTGTATTCAGTGTGTGTGTTTCATTTAGATGGCCTGTTGTATTCAGTGTGTGTGTTTCATTTAGATGGCCTGTTGTATTCAGTGTGTGTGTTTCATTTAGATGGCCTGTTGTATTCAATGTGTGTGTTTCATTTAGATGGCCTGTTGTATTCAGTGTGTGTGTTTCATTTAGATGGCCTGTTGTATTCAGTGTGTGTGTTTCATTTAGATGGCCTGTTGTATTCAGTGTGTGTGTTTCATTTAGATGGCCTGTTGTATTCAATGTGTGTGTTTCATTTAGATGGCCTGTTGTATTCAGTGTGTGTGTTTCATTTAGATTACCTGTTGTATTCAGTGTGTGTGTTTCATTTAGACGGCCTGTTGTATTCAGTGTGTGTGTTTCATTTAGATGGCCTGTTGTATTCAGTGTGTGTGTTTCATTTAGATGGCCTGTTGTATTCAGTGTGTGTGTTTCATTTAGATGGCCTGTTGTATTCAATGTGTGTGTTTCATTTAGATGGCCTGTTGTATTCAGTGTGTGTGTGACTGTATGTATTGTAGGTCTAGCTATTTGTCTCTCTTTGCAAGACACGTGTATGTGGGTGTTTTCTCTCTCTTGAGAGAAAGAGGGTGTGAGTTGTTGTTTGTGCGTGTGGTTGTCAGAAAGAAACTAGGGAGAAGTGTGTATGCTTACTGTGTAGTTACGATAAGCTTTGAGTGTAAATTACACATACGAACAGGCCTCTGCAATACTGCTACACACACATAAGAAATAGCCTAACATATTGCAGATAAAAGTGACATCATATACTGAACAAAATATAAACGCAACATGCAACAATTTCAACGACTTTACTGAGTTACAGTTCATATAAGGAAATCAGTCAATTGAAAGTCCCTAATTTATGGATTTCACATGACTGGGCAGGGGTGCAGCCATGGGTGGGCCTGGCTCCCACCCACTTGGGAGCCAGGCCCACCCACAAAGGGGCTTTATTACAGACAGAAATACTCCTCAGTATCATCAGCTGTCCGGGTGATCCCACAGGTGAAGAAGCCGGATGTGGAGTTCCTGGGCTGACATGGTTACACGTGGTCTGCAGTTGTGAGGCCGGTTGGACGTACGGCCAAATTCTCTAAAACGAGGCGGCTTAAGGTAGAGAAATTAACATTAAATTAAATTCCCGCAGTCAGCATGACAATTGCACGCTCCCTCAACACTTGAGACATCTGTGGCATTGTGTTGTGTGACAAAACTGCACATTTTAGAATGGCCTTTTATTGACCCCAGCATAAGGTGCACCTGTGTAATGATCATGCTGTTTAATCAGCTTCTAGATATGCCACACCTGTCAGGTGGATGGATTATCTTGGCAAAGCAGAAATGCTCACTAACAGGGATGTAAACAAATTTGGGCACCAAATTTGAGAGAAATAATATTTTTGCGTGTATGGAAAATCTCTGGGATCTTTTATTTCAGCTCCCCCCCATTCTCTACTGAATGGCTGTACTATTGAGTTAGTTGGCTAGAGGTGATATGTGAGAGAGAAGGGAGGAGGAGTGAGTCGGGGAAATTAGATTGAACTCCGTTAGAGAAGGGAGAAGTGAGACAGAGGAATGAGTTTTCAGCAGCTTCCTTCCCCTGTTTCCACTCCTCCCTCCACCCCTCCAATAGAATGTTCCATTTATTCATGTTTATTATCATCACACACACTTTAAAGCCACAATCTGGGATTTATGTTTCAGCCTAACAGTATCCCTCCCACTCGGTTTGGTGAGCTGAGGGATGGGGCTGGGAAATGTAACCACTCTCAAACTCTGATGGAACTATGGATTCAGGGACTGTGTGTGTGTGTGTTTGTAACTCAAAGTTCATTTTACAAAGGGAGCAAGAGGGTCAATGTCAGAGCAGAGGATAGTGCTGTAAAATTGATAGAATCATTGAGAGACTACGTGAGAAAAGGATGAGGTGGAGGGAGAGAGAGGATGAAAGGGGAAAAGTATGTCATATGTGCGTGATGCATTATAAGTAGAGTGTGTGTGTGCGCAACCATGCATCAATCATTGAAAGCCGGAAATGATGTGTACGTGCCAAAACATCTGTTGCCATGGCAACAAAGCAAACACTCCCATACACTGACGTACACGCACACAACATGCAGTACAAATAGAAGCTGGAGCTACGCCGTTCCCCTTTCCTCCGCTGTCAGTGGAACTGGAAACACACAGCGCTGCCTCTTTTGGTTAATCTCTGACATTTTAGTTAACATTTGAACATGAACGCAAGACAGAAATGACTCAGGAAAATATGATGACAGAACCCAGCATTAAATACACATCACACAAAGTCATAGCAACTGTTTCTCTCAGGCTTTATTACATCCTAAGGGCAATTTGCTGTACATGATGTGGAACAACATGGAAGCATAAATAGTACACTGTGATACAAACAACTTAGGCCTATACATTACATTCCCATTTTCACACTAACATTTTTATTTCAGAATCTGACTTTATTCTCGAAATAATTAATATAAACGGTTTCACTTGTTATTCTAGTTAGGCTATGTGACCACCAACAGCAGTAGCCTAGTTCTGGCCAGGCCCTGTCTAACAAGGTTATGCCGTTACTTTCTGAAATACGAACCTACTGTATGTAGCATGAATGAACCTTTTGTATTGAGGTTAGAACCATGCATGTGGTTGGTGCATGCTGCATACAGAGTGTATTAGAACCAAATGATACCTCTCAGCCCTGTGTTAGTAGGCCCGTTAGTTTCTCACAGAGCCAAATGGAAAACATAGATTTGTGATGGAAACTCCAGCTTTCTCTGTGATTATGAGGTGAAATCTGGATGGTCAGTGCTTCACGGCCAGTCCGACTGGGCTTAGCACCTTCACACACACCTACCCAACACCGGACACACACACACACACACACACACACACACACACACACACCACCGGGGCCGGCCACGCACACACGCACACACACACACCTAACACAGGGCACTTTTACACACACACCTAACACAGGAAAAGCAACCTGAGACCGTCTCTTCCCCTTTCCTCTCTCTGCCTGTCTGAAACCACATAAAGCACCATTCTCCATGTTAAACCTTCACTCCATCACACTGCAGTCTCCTCCTCTCCTCCGCTCGCTCTCGCCATCCTGGTCTACCCGGATACAGATACCCGGGAATAACATCCCCCCCACCCACTTTACGTAACACTTAAAGCCCCGCACTGGCTCCCAGACCATGGCAACAGACTCTACCACACATCTGGATAGACTAACACTCATTCATATCGTGATAGTTATATTACCATGTGTATATATAGTCAAATACACAAGGACAGGCTTATGCGTCACTATTGTACTTCATTAAACATTCTGGGTGGGGGGGTCTAAAAAGTACATTTAGAATGTTCCTCTGAAGTACAGGTGCTCTCTGACCTAAGTTAGACTTAGCTTTACTTCAGGAGAGGAGTTTTTATTTTAGGAAGGCCGAACATCTCTCCTCTTCCCGCTCTCCTGCTCCAGTGTTTTCCCAGGCTGTCTGGCATGGCGTGGTCTGTCTGTTGGTGCTTAATCTGCTGGCTCATACTGCCCCCAGGTGGATTAACACACACATTACATTTCAGCTACGGAACAGGGACAGCGGACGGTGCACCTAGACGCTGATCTGGGGTCAGTTTGGTGTGTTCCCCCCTATAATGGTTAAGGTTAGGATTTGGCAATGTTGAGCCGATCCTAGATCAGTGGCTAGGGAGTGGGAACAGGAGAAGGACTGCTCTGGTACATGATAATGCTCATTGTTAGTGCGCATGTGTCGTGTGTCTGAAAATAACAGACGATAAAGAGCTCGACTGTCGCTGGTGGATATGTGTGTACCGAAGAACACTGAGCATCTCTTGTACCCATGTCCATGATTTGTCTGGGCATGCTGGATCACACACATAGCTCATGGTCTCAGGAAAGCTTCAGGTTGACATGACGCACACTAGTTCTGCTTAGTTACAGAAGCCGAATTCCATGATTTGATTACGCACAAATAGATGACATCATAATGCTCTGTCTCTAGGGAAGACACAGAGGACAGGTGGAGGGTGGTGTGCATGTGTGTTGTGGTGGGTTCAGGGGGCCGTTGGTCTCCACAAGTGACGTGGACCTGTGCCCAACATGACTGTTACCATGGTAACTGTGGAGGGTGGCGAATCGAGTTATAATTGGATAGAGCAAATGATTGGTAGGAGGAAGGAGAGAGAGGGGGAAGAGATGGATTTGGGGAGTGGGAGAAAGTGGGCGAGAGAGAGAGAGAGAGATAGAGAGAGAGAGAGAGAGAGAGAGAGTGTGTGTAAGAGAGAGAGTGTGTGTGAGAGAGAGAGAGAGAGAGAGAGAGAGAGAGAGAGAGAGAGAGAGAGAGAGTGTGTGTGTGTGTGTGTAAGAGAGAGAGAGAGAGAGAGAGAGAGAGAGAGAGAGAGAGAGAGAGAGAGAGAGTGTGTGTGTAAGAGAGAGAGAGAGAGAGAGAGAGAGAGAGAGAGAGAGAGAGAGAGAGAGAGAGAGAGAGACTGTGGCGTGCCCCTATATGTGATGCCAGGTGAGAGTGGGAGTCAGAAGGGTGGGTGTTGGAGGGGGCAGAAAGTCGGGGACTTCACGTGGAGCCTCTTGTCAGAGAACAGGAAACACCCACAGAGAAACTGGACATAAACGCACAGACACACCCGCAGCATAGATACACACCTCATACAGTGTGAAGATATTCCGATAGACACAGAGTATTATACAGTCCCTCAATATGTAGCTTTTGGTTTGATGAGAACAAACTCCTACACAGATACAGTGTAGAGCTCCACCAATCAGAGACAGGAGAGGGAGCGGAGATTGTGAAGCTTAGCTGAGGGGATTTTCTCCCTTTCATTTCAACACTCTCCTCTCCATGTCCTTTCATTTTGTCCTGGGGGCTAGTGGTTTGTCACTGTTCAGTCCAGTCTGCATGGTGATCTATTTTGTCTCTCAGAGCTAGAAGAGTATTCAGCCCAAGTGATCCCATAATACTAGGTTTAGTCTATCCTAATCAATTTACTGGCTTGAATGTCTATTGATAATCTCTTGTATTTCCTGCCCGGTTGTTCTGTGATATGTATTCACCAGCGTGCTGTTTCATTTGCTGCTACCCGACATTCTTTCCTACCAAACATAAATGTGTGTCACATAGCCTACATAACAAAATGCCTCTTGTATAACTTGCATATGTTTAAAGCCCCCATGCAGTCTTTTTATATCATCCCTGTGGGCCCGATTCAGACATAGGAAATGTATGCCTTTCCTACGGACGCCTTTCCTACGCACTTCTCAGTAGTTGGTATTCAAACTTACCTTATGCCAGGTGCATAATGGGCTTTGCCAACAGATGCATATCTGTAATTCCCAGTCATGTGAAATCCATAGATTAGTGTCTAATGAATGTATTTCAATTGACTGATTGCCTCAAATTAACTGTAACTCAGTCATATCTTTGAAATTGTTGCATGTTGCGTTTATATTTTTGTTCATTATATGTATTGACATGGTCAGAGCTCAGGGCACTTTCAAAGCTGTAATCTCTCACTTTTTTCGTCGGGGTCGGATCTAATGCCCATTAGTTGAACCCTTCGCTTAATGCCACAGGCTTGGGCATTCCCATGACAGAAGCGACTCCCTCAGATAGACTGGAGAGATAATCCCAGGAAAATGGACATCACAATGAATGACAGCTTAGAACACTTCAATGAATAAGGCTGTTTCGACTGGCATTTAAATGTTGATAAAGTTAATATTTAAATAAAAAAATCCTGCATTTTTCATTTAAGCAAAAAGGTAGGAAGCTGTTGACAGTAGCTGAGAGCAGATACTGTATGTCTGTCGTCTTTCAGTAGTGGTTCTGGAACGGTTAATATAAGTTATTTACTATGACAACAGCATCTGCCTGATCTGAGCTAGTGGCGCTCGCTGTGACCTTATTGGCTGGCTCCCAAAGCTCCCTGCGAGATGACTGGCTAGAAGAGGGAGATTAGACCCTCCCGCTATTGTATTTGTGTCTGATTGACAGGTGAACAGACTAGTTAGATTTTTTTACACCATGCTGGAGGGTATTAGATACAGTCTAAACTATGACAAATAGTGTGTGTGTCGATGAAGTATGCATTTGCAGCTGTTAGGGAGAATTGTGTGTCGATGTACTGTACCAACACACTCAATTTGTCATAATGTGTGTATGTTTGCGTGTGTTATGAGTTTTCTATTAGCAGCCGTTTTTAGTGATAAATTAATGGTAGACGTCTCTAGGCAACCTTTTATCCAGTAATATAAGTTGCAGTCAGTGCCCTTAGTCGTTGATTTGTGTGTTTGCACTCGCTACACCGTGTGCGCGCGCACGCCTCAACGTGCCTTTGTGATCCATCTCCCCCATATCTGGCCTCTCCACCCTTCCTCCCATAAGAGAAGTTCTGTTTTCCCTCTCCCCCTCCTCCCTCTCGCCCTCTCTCCTCCCCTCTACACAGAATGACTGTTAGTCTATTTTTACACTGATACTTCGCCTCCCTCTTTTCCATTCCCACCCATTTTTCCCTGTTTCAAAAACCTCCACCACTAATTTTCTCAGTCCTGGTTAGTGTGTAAGTGTGACTACGTACGTGTGCACAGGCATGCATGTGTGTGTACACGCTTGTGTGCTTGTATCTGTCAGAAAGCGTGTGTGCGTGTTGTGTGTGTGCATGATGTGTGTGCTCAACATATACACACACATTTAAAAGTCAGTCTGGGGGAGGTTAAGCTGCGCTATGGAAACATTTTTAAAATTAATTTTCTGGGATTGAATGGGCTTTTTAATGGTGGAAAATTACATCATTGCTCGCCTCCCCTCTCCGTCTCTGATTAATGACACCGAAACTGAGAGAAACGCTCCACAAACAACTCAATAATTTACCACTCAGTTTACATGCCAGTGTGTGTGCCAACCATGCATGCGTGTTAGTAGTGTCTGTATGTGTAGTCAGCGCGTACATATGTGGTTCAATAACATGTTGTAATAGAGGGAATAACAGTCCAACTATTTGCTTTTGTGGTGGTGAAACTGTATTTCATCATTCCACAACCATTAGGCTACTTCTACTACTTATAATGCTCATGACCACCATTATGTAGAACTGCTGCTGCTGCCTGTACTGCCACTATTTAAAAAACAATGGTAGTGGCGCAATTAGTTGAAGAAGTAGTAGAATAGTAATCTAGTTGGAAAAGAGACACTAGCGTTGGATCCTCTAAGCTTCTCTAATGATGCTAATTACTCATCACAAATACTCAGTCTCTTTTTAGCATTCCTGTAATTCAGTCACATGGTGTGTGTGTATGCACTGCTGAGTCATAAAACACATGGCTGAGCACTGAGCAGCAGTTCTCCATCACAGAGTAGGCTACATTAGATGATGCTAGATGACTGATTGATGTTATTACACTGTAATAACCCTACGGCCTCAGAGGATAAATTACATGATTCCTGGAATGTGGAAGGGCATTGTCTGGAAATATTCATGCATTTAATAACAAAAAGCCCAAAGATACAGGTAGTGTGGTCTCGGGCTTCACCGGGTCATCACTACTTACCACATCCACAAAGTATATTTAAATTTTAAAAAATTAAATAATTTCACATTTAATTTTTTTTACATTTTAGTCATTTAGCAGACGCTCTTATCCAGAGCGACTTACAGTTAGTGAGTGCATACATTATTATTATTATTATTGTTGAGTCAAATAGAAGCTATTTTTAAAACCCTTTATAAACGTTGGTTTTGTAGCATAAACTGGGAATTTGATATTTTTAACTGATATGATTGTCTGTTTGTTTCATATCTGCAAAGTAGTTAAAACACTGTAATTTCCACTTTAACCACTCTGCTAACCTTGCCTAACCCTAACCTTAAATTAAGACCAAAAAGCACATGTTTGTTTTCATGAATTTTTACCATATAGCCAATTTTGACTTTGTGGCTGTGCTATCTAGTGGAAACTGCTTCACAGCTACAATTCAAAGAGTTTGATTTCTAGAGCGCCCCCGATGCAGATGGTCGTAGTCGGTACTGCATGTCGTTTTTTTACTATTTTTGGTGAGAGGGACCTTATCTAAACTTGTGTCAAGCGATTTGTAGTCCTCCATCCGAGTGTCTCTGTTCGATTTGCTTGCTCTGCAATCAATCTACCATACTACCTAAAATAGACCAATGGGGATGGGACATGGGCGGGATTATGTAAAGTAATTATTGCGGTATGAGTCAGGTTGGGCAATTTGGGCTTTGTAGCCAATAAATGAATTCCAGATACGTCACGGTGGGATTGAATAACATAACAGCCAATACGAAGTCATGTCCCAATTTTATATTTGTTAATATTTAGGAGCTCCATTTCATTGCAGCGACCAGTGACTGACCGAGTGTGATTTACATATGACTGACATTCCAGTGCATATTTGAACCAATCAGCGGTCACGGTGGCGGGATGACAGGTGGCTGCCTTGACCAATGTCGGAGCGTAGATGTAGAGAAAGGGGCGGGGCACGGTTGGGCGAGGTTGACACACTGAAAGAGCGAGAGGGGGCAGCCTAGTTTACAACAAGAGGAAGAGGGGAGGGAAAAAGAAAGAAAGGGCCAGACGAAGCCAGAGGAGAAATCGTGGGGAAGAGAGTTGAACTAAAGTGAGGAGATGTTATGATACGAGGACTTTCCTACTACAAATACCTGCGGAGCTTACGGACAGGAGTGGACGCGCGCGAAGTGACCTGCTGCAGGCGGGGATCGCACTGGACCTCGAGCTGCTATTTCTATACAAAGCCCCCGATTCCACGGATCTGTGTCAGAGCATCTCCGGCTGGCTCCTCGCTTCGGTTTCCTGCCTTTGAGCTCAATCCGGTCGTTTTCTTTGGTCCAAGTGGAACAGCAACCAACACAGAACAGTGCTGTGGTCTCGCCCTACTTTCTGTCATTGGGGCCCGAGTTATCATCATCGCCGCTGTTCATGACAGCGTTGGAGTGAAATACATCTGGCAACTATATTTTCAGTCGATTATCTTTTTGAGAGGTTGATAGATACCAAGGTGGTGTTTAAAAAAATATTAGTGGGGATAGCGCATTGGTGGCTAGCTTGCAAAAATCACCAAAAATGGGTATTTGGATTTAACCAGCAACTGGAGAGCCAGTGGGATATGGGAGATAGATGAATGCACCAGTTTTACGCACACAAGCATATGAAGCATATGATTCGCCTTGTTAATTGATGGTGAATACGATTTCACGTTGCTTTACATTTCAATATGAGTTTGTGCCAAAGCAATAGAATATCAATTGTGGATGCTGACAGTGTTCGGTTACCATGCGGTTAAACAGGCAGGTGGCTAACGGTTTTGGGAGTCAAAAATGCAGGTGTATTCAGACATGTTTTAGCCAATTTAGCTACCATATTATAGATCTAGCACGCAGCAGTCCTTGTTCCTCAAATAATTTAAGTGGTTTCATGGTGTGAAGAAAAACAATAGTAACAGACCTTTGTTGTTGTGTAAAGGAAGGGTAGTGACATGAGGACAACAATTGCGTTTCTTTGACTGCTTTCTGTGCTGCGGGTGCAGGGCCAGGGGCGTTCCCGAGTGTACGGTGGTATTTGGACTGGTGCACTCTAGGCTCGGGTTGCCGTCTGGAGCTGAACCTGTCGGCTGTATTTTGAAGTAGCACAATGTTATTTTGACTGACAATTTCAGTGCTGCTTGCGTCAATGTAGAGTATTTGCACTAGACTGCAATAAACCCGTCTGTAGTGGCCAGCTAACGTTAGATAAACAATTAATTGGGGTTGTCACTGGTCCTCCAAACTCCAACAAGAACATCCAAAGTAAACGCATGATGTTGCTGAGCATAGCCTGCACTGGAGTTTATGGATGGCAAATAGCTGCTGCTAGCCTGCTAACTAGCTAACTAGTAGTGTGTAACGTTACACACTGTCCGATGCATACGCATTTGATTAATAGATTCAGACGGATACAAATCCCTTCAATAAACATATCTAGCAGGATGATGAATTTGATAGCTTTATCATTTTGAGCATTTGCCTAACAACTAACTAGCCAGATAGCTAAAGCAGGTAGTTAGCTAGCTAGCTTTCCACTGCTAGCAATTCATGTTAGCTAGCTTGAACGACACTGTCAGACATCTTGGTCGACTACATGCAATAAATCGAATACTCTGGAGATCGTTTCTGCCCTAAACAATGTACTAGCCATTCGTACCTTTTGTACACTGCTAGACTGAAGCGAGTACGTGTAGAGACGAGTTGAACGTGGCCGCGAGGATAGCGTATGTCTCGGACTGATGTGCCAATTTACTCCGTGGATGAGGGCGAGGCCTAGTTAACCTATTCATGACCGCAGCACTCCAGTAATGTAAACAAACAGACGAGGGGGCATCAGGGGTTATTAGACCAAGAGGAACACCGACTTCTCCGATGATATTGTCGTATCTTCTGTATCCTGTTGCAACTTGTGACTACTGGCTAGTTGGCAATCCATTTACGTATTTCATTTTCTGCACTGGGGAAATTTAATTGTTATCGTCAATGCGCGTGAACAAGTAGGCTGCTCGCAGAGAGTGCGGCATTCTGAAAAGATGAGAGCGTGAGCTGCTCTCATGTTGTTGACCGATGCGGCTGGGACTGTATTTTAATCAGAAATCAACATATACATCTGCACGCCACCGGATAAATCAAAATAGCAGTGCGTCTGTTGCAGTGAAAGTTGTGCGTGATGACCGCAATCTGAAGAGAAGCGTCAGATGCAGGCACCATCGAGCACTGTTGCTTTCTTGTTTCATCGATGGAATTGCCATCCACTATACGATATTGGATCACTGATGGATGTTTGAACACATGGAATTTTATTAAACGACATTGTAAAGCAAGGTCTTCAAGGACCCTTTTTAATTAACTCATCGTTTTTGGAAAAACACTATAAAGAAACCTTTTCAAACCATGTATTCATCAGAGAGCCCTCAGTACCTCCGTCAAGGACTGAGCATGTTTGGTCAGTCATGGTCATTTACTACCTTTGTGTGTTTTTCATATTTGTCTTCAGCACCATTTTAAATGTTGTAGCAGTATGAATTTACAGTGAGATATATAAATGCTATATACAGGTCTTTTTCATGGCCGATTGATACTCACATGGATCAGCTACCTGCTGGTGAGTTTCCAGAGGTGCCGCATATGGGGAGCAGCAACAGCCTTGAGTGTATATACCTGAGGCTAATTGGTTAGTAAGATAATTGGTTAAGCCAGTGAGCCACTGGTTCTGGGAAGATGTGCCTTTGATAGTCACTTCTTGGCAATACTAGAAAAGTATTCATATTGTAATGAATAAACTATTAGCAGGTGTACAGGCTAACAAAACAATATGTTTCCCAAATCTGGAAATATAATCTTGTTTATATGAAAGTTATGAGATTGTTTATTGGAAGTTGAGATTTAGAAAAATATATTTGAGCTAGCTAATTATGAAGAGTGCATTGTCTGGACATATTGTGAGTCCATAAACCGTTGCTCAAAAATAATCTTCACTGACTGGATTACACTGAATGAAAGGAGTAGGTCTAACCATTTCTTTGTATTTTTTTTGCAGTCTGGACCAACGTGGAACCCCGGTCAGTTCCTGTGTTTCCCTGGCATTCATTGGTCCCTTTCCTGGCACCAACCCAATCAGATGCCTCTACTCAGTCTGGTGAGGGCCAACAACCAATCAATCACCCCCAAGCTGCCAGTCTGAAGACAGGTAGGTTTTCGTTGAAATTCTACCCCAAATCCCATCGCGATTACCATTTCTACCATGATTTCAAACACTTGAAACATAATGCATTACATAACACAAACATTGGTATATCAGAGATTTGAACCATTATAATCATTGCGAAAATGCCCTCTTTTCCTGTCTTTCTCAGAGTCTCAGGGGGGTGCAGTGCTGCTACAGGAGGCCAACGAGGGCCCCCCCACCCTGGAGAGAGGACCCACAGCACGGCCTACTCCCTCCACGGACGACCTGGCCCCAGAGAGGGAGAGAGAGACCGAAAGAGAGAGGCCAGACAGTGAGACTGAGAGTGACGTGGATGACCCGTAAGTGTTTGTGTGCGTGCGTGACTGCATGCATGATTGCATGATGAAGGCTGACCCCCAGTTAGTCGACTGGTCGATTGTTTGGTCGTTAGGCTGTTGGTCGACCAATATTTTTTTTGGTCGAGCAGTAGCAAAAAAAACACGACATCTCAGACACCTGTCTGATTCGCGCCCATCTCAGTGAACTAATCCATTGCGGAGGCCGAGACTAATCCATTGCGGAGTATGGCACCGTCCAAGAAGAAGGGGAGTGTGGCTAAAATGCATAATGCAGGTCTCTCCAGAATGCGCGCTCTCCCGCCAATTTGTGCACCTTCATTGTTTCATAACTACATTGTGAGAATTGTTTGTGTTTGATTGTTAGTGTCTATCAATTCCCCATTACATATATCACCAGTAGCACATTTACCGTTAATTCCAATTATTTCTAATCCATAATGTTTGTTTGGTTACGGTAATTTCTGTTATTGCATTCAATATATTATTATTCCAGTCTTTTACCGTTCTCATTGTCAGAGTGGACACGTTGTTTACCTATACTACACTTGTGCGAAACAAGTTTAGGTTTATTTCATTCCATTTATGTGTTTTGTCAATTTAGTCATTGTCTTTTGTTTGGAGCGCTACTGTCAATGTTGAGTAAGGACGTGCACCTGATTACGCATAGAAATAGGCCTATAGGCTACCTTGCCTGTGTGCAAATGTAGGCATAAATGTGCCCATTTGGGGATCTGATAGTATTTATGATTGGCTTACCTGATGAGCTCTACAGCTTTGTCTGTCCCGAGCACACTGGAGCGAAACTCTGAGGGCCCAGAATATTTTATATAATGTTGCAACTTTGTTAGCATGAGCTTCGGGCTGACCCAAGTTGATAGTTGATACAATGTTTAAAGTTCGTTGCAGACAGGATATTTTCTACCTGCTGGTTGCATTGTTTTTATTTGTTGGCTTTATGTAGGCTATTTTTACATAGTTGTAGTATTCTAGACCGGTCTCGAGTCTGGTCTCGAGACCACATATTGAGTGTTTCGGTCTTGTCTAGGCGTAGGATACATTTGTACTCAGTCTTGACTCTGTCTTGGACAGTGAGGACTCATAATTTCTTCCCGAAGTAAAAAAACTCATAATTGTCAGCTTCCATTCAGTCAGTGCATAAAACCGTTTCGCCAGGCCAAATATATACACTCCTTTCTTGAAACATTATCTTAACAGCCTTTATATCTATTATAGACATGTTTGCGCAGTGGGGAACCTATATGCCTTCAGTGTGTGACAGGTTTGTGATTCTGAAAGGACAGCAACCGTAATACCAGCGCACTCATGTAGGAGTGCACTTTTTGTAAAACACAAAGGGCCAGTGGTGTAGTGGAGGGTATACGCAGGTATAAGCCGTATACCCACTTTTTTTTCAGTTGGCTTTGCTTATACGCACTTCTTCAACCCTACTGATGCGAATCAAAGTAGTGTAGTGGAGGTATGCGATTTATCAATGATGTAGTACAATAGAGAAATCATTCACAAAGTTGCCTACACAATCGTAAAGCACGTGAAATATATTCACATGCGCGCAGCGCACATAGCCAAGTTTCAACGGAAGAGATTTTGCTGTGAAGAGACAGAATCATTAGATCATTTGTTTTGGTTCTGTCCATTTGTAGCTTGTTTTTGGACACATGTCCAGGAATGGCTAAAGGATTGTAATATTTACCTGGAGCTAACCTTGCAGTTAGCATTACTGGGTGATCTGAAAAGTCCTAGTCAATCGATCAATAATATAATAATACTTTTAGCAAAAATGTTTATTTTTAATTCACAATCTGTAGAAGCAATGAGAATAGAAAGGTTCAGAACTTTTGTAAAACATCACAGTACGGTTGAAATATATATGGCAAATAGAAATCCTATATGGATGGTGTTAAGAGATAGATGGGAGGTATTGAATGGAGTTGAAGGATGGCACTAATAACAAATAACAACAAATAATAACAAGATAACTAATAATGTAAGCATACTGTGTCCATAATAAGTATATTTACATTTTACATATTTAGCAGATGCTCTTATCCAGAGCGACTTACGGTTAGAGAGTGCATACATTTTAATTTATTTTTCATACTGGAATCGAACCCACAACCCTGGCGTTGCAAATGCCATGCTCTACCAACTGAGCTACATCCCTACACAGCCTGGATTCAAACCAGGATCTCTAGTGGCACAGCTAGCACTGCGATGCCGTGCCTTAGACCACTGCGCCACTCAGGAGGACGTATAGGTTGTATGTTGGGAGCTTTTGGGAAAGAGCACAGTTAGAAAGATATGGCATATAGAAGCTAACCGGATGGACATCATGAAAATGATCGGAGAGGTTGAGAGTAGAAGAAGTTCAGGAGCAAAAACAAATAAAATATAATTATTGTAAAATTGACTGTGTCCATAAGGTGTAGATGGTAAGTATAGGCTGGAAGTAGCATTGTTGTTCACTAATTTACCCCAATTAGGGAAAGGATGGCGGGGTTGAAAAGTAATAAAGGGGAGTATATATATAAAAAACATGGGGGATTGGAAGTGATGCAGACAATTACATTGATAGAAGTTACAATCTATCTGCAATATTAAGCTGATCTACCCCCAGAAAAAAAAGAAAAAAAAGTTTCAACGGAATATCATCTGCAGGCAGCAAGAGTGTGCAGCTCTCAAATGCTTTTGGCATGGAGCAGCTCAGAGAAGAATTACATCGGTAGCTGGTAGGGTAGGAAAGACGTTTCAACGTATGATATCTACAAGTAAATGCTAACTAAGGCAACAATGGATATGCAAACCAGGTATTGAAAAAGTTTAGTCCGAAGTGTTGGTTAGTAGGCTATTTGTGATGCGCAAATGTCATCATGCACTGTTTGCATCAGGGGCGAAGACATGGATGGGCCTGGGTGGACAGAGGCCCACCCAATGGGGAACCAGGCCCTGACAGGCCCACCCAATCAGATTGATGTGGTTTAAGCATTGTTGTGGACTTAGACCATCATTTGTTAGTCCTTTTTCTATAAAAACAATAAGTGTGATTTTTTTAGAGTAAAAATCTATAGGAAAACGCATAAAGAAACCATAGGAAAACATAGGATTTTTCACTCAGGGTGCCTTTCCTTCTCTGGGCAGGCTGTTTGGGAACTTTCTGGCAAAATTAGAGTATACCCACATCTCCAGGCACCACTATACCACTGCATAGGTCCGATGGAAAGACAACAGTCACACACAGCATGATGTTAAAGGATAAGCAGTCCATAAACTCAGACATATTAAGCCAGTAGGTCCCAATCATAGAATACAAAAACACAACCATTAAGCATTTTCCAATCGAAATGTACAGTGGGGAGGGGAAAGTATTTAGTCAGCCACCAATTGTGCAAGTTCTCCCACTTAAAAAGATGAGAGAGGCCTGTAATTTTCATCATAGGTACACGTCAACTATGACAGACAAATTGAGAAAAAAAATCCAGAAAATCACATTGTAGGATTTTTATTGAATTTATTTGCAAATTATGGTGGAAAATAAGTATTTGGTCACCTACAAACAAGCAAGATTTCTGGCTCTCACAGACCTGTAACTTCTTCTTTAAGAGGCTCCTCTGTCCTCCACTCGTTACCTGTATTAATGGCACCTGTTTGAACTTGTTATCAGTATAAAAGACACCTGTCCACAACCTCAAACAGTCACACTCCAAACTCCACTATGGCCAAGACCAAAGAGCTGTCAAAGGACACCATAAACAAAATTGTAGACCTGCACCAGGCTGGGAAGACTGAATCTGCAATAGGTAAGCAGCTTGGTTTGAAGAAATCAACTGTGGGAGCAATTATTAGGAAATGGAAGACATACAAGACCACTGATAATCTCCCTCGATCTGGGGCTCCACGCAAGATCTCACCCCGTGGGGTCAAAATGATCACAAGAACGGTGAGCAAAAATCCCAGAACCACACGGGGGGACCTGGTGAATGACCTGCAGAGAGCTGGGACCAAAGTAACAAAGCCTACCATCAGTAACACACTACGCCGCCAGGGACTCAAATCCTGCAGTGCCAGACGTGTCCCCCTGCTTAAGCCAGTACATGTCCAGGCCCGTCTGAAGTTTGCTAGAGTGCATTTGGATGATCCAGAAGAGGATTGGGAGAATGTCAGATGAAACCAAAATATAACTTTTTGGTAAAAACTCAACTCGTCGTGTTTGGAGGACAAAGAATGCTGAGTTGCATCCAAAGAAAACCATACCTACTGTGAAGCATGGGGGTGGAAACATCATGCTTTGGGGCTGTTTTTCTGCAAAGGGACCAGGACGACTGATCTGTGTAAAGGAAAGAATGAATGGGGCCATGTATCGTGAGATTTTGAGTGAAAACCTCCTTCCATCAGCAAGGGCATTGAAGATGAAACGTGGCTGGGTCTTTCAGCATGACAATGATCCCAAACACACCGCCCGGGCAACAAAGGAGTGGCTTCGTAAGAAGCATTTCAAGGTCCTGGAGTGGCCTAGCCAGTCTCCAGATCTCAACCCCATAGAAAATCTTTGGAGGGAGTTGAAAGTCTGTGTTGCCCAGCGACAGCCCCAAAACATCACTGTTCTAGAGGAGATCTGCATGGAGGAATGGGCCAAAATACCAGCAACAGTGTGTGAAAACCTTGTGAAGACTTACAGAAAACGTTTGACCTGTGTCATTGCCAACAAAGGGTATATAACAAAGTATTGAGAAACTTTTGTTATTGACCAAATACTTATTTTCCACCATAATTTGCAAATAAATTCATTAAAAATCCTACAATGTGATTTTCTGGATTTTTTTCTTCTCATTTTGTCTGTCATAGTTGACGTGTACCTATGATGACAATTACAGGCCTCTCTCATCTTTTTAAGTGGGAGAACTTGCACAATTGGTGGCTGACTAAATACTTTTTTTCCCCACTGTACAACTATTAATTCCCATTGCCAAAAGCATTTCACGTTTAGCACACAAAGTAACTGGTGACCTAAAGTTTAAAGTGGAACTGACAGCATTTTAATTACTTTGCAGATATACAACAAACAGACGATCATAATATCACTAAAAAAATATCAAATTCCCAGTTTATGCTACAAAACCAACTTTAGAAGAGGTTTTAAAAATAGGTTATATTTGACTCAACATTCCATGACATACACTAAGGCATTGTTGGCAGAATAGATGGATGCAGTTCAATGCATGATTAATATAATTCAGCAATACAATGGTACATTGTTTGCTGCCTCCATTCGGGATGCACTGTTTCAGTTTCAATGACTTAATATTCTGGACAAAAACGGACTAATGTAACTAACGCTGGGAATGTCAATACAATCAAACTAGCAAGGGCAATGATCACAAGTCAGTCATAACGTGGCTTATAGGCTAGTGTATCTATTTATGTAGCAAGCTAAAAACACCGAACCTAACATTAGCTAGCTAGCTGCTAGGAGGATGTCATGCCATTGGAGGAGTGGGTGAGTGACTGACTGACTTTTTCCCCTCATATAGTTTTTCAGTGGCTATACACAGCTAGAGATGCAGGTGTCTTGAATGACTGTTAGCATATCTCTTGCGTTCACAAATTCACTCTGGCTATCTAGCTACTCTGATTTCAGAGCACTCTAGTCTGAGTGTGCCAGAGTGCAGAACAACTGATGAATTTATGAATGTGCAAAACCCACTGAATATGATGGGTGTCAGTAAACATAGGCAAAAAAATTTAACAGTTAGTCAAGAATGCTCTACGTAACATGTAAACAGCCTAATCAGCTCTGCTACCACGAGTAAAATGGTCAGAGTGAGGTGTTCTCTCATTTGTGTCTGGAAGTAGCTAGCTAGCAAACTAGCCAACTTTAGTTGCACTGCCTGTAAACACACAGTAAGTGAATGATGGCAGGCCCGTGAATGATGGCAGGCCCGTGTGGCAAATGGCTTGTTTGGTAGGAGTGGCAGGAGGATGGTAAAGTTTTTTGTCTTCTGGTTATCTTGATCTCTGGCTCCCTCAAGTCATTTGTGTCATATTTAACCAAACAGTGCGCTTAAAGGGAAAGGGGGATACCTAGTCAGTTGTACAACTGAATGCATTCAACTGAAATGTGTCTTCCGCATTTAACCAAACCCCTCTGAACTGACATCCACATCAAGCATCAGACAAGCTCAATTACGAAAGTATTCACCCCTCTTGGCATTTTTACTAAGTTGTTGCCTTACAACCTGGAATTAAAATGGATTTTTTGGGGGTTAGTATCATTTGATTTACACAACATTCCTACCACTTTGAAGATGCAAAATATTTTTTCTTGTGAAACAAAGAAGAAATAAGACAAAAAAACAGAACTTGAGCGTACTTAACTATTCACCCCCCCAAAGTCAATACTTTGTAGAGCCACCTTTTGCAGCAATTACAGCTGCAAGTCTCTTGGGGTATGTCTCTATAAGCTTGGCACATCTAGCCACTGGGATCTTTGCCCATTCTTCAAGGCAAAACTGCTCCAGCTCCTTCAATTTGGATAGGTTCCGCTGGTGTACAGCAATCTTTAAGTCATACCACAGATTCTCAATTGGATTGAGGTCTGGGCTTTGACTAGGCCATTCCAATATATTTAAATGTTTTCCCTTAAACCACTCAAGTGTTGCTTTAGCAGTATGCTTAGGGTCATTGTCCTGCTGGAAGGTGAACCTCCGTCCCAGTCTCAAATCTCTGGAAGACAAACAGGTTTCTCTCAAGAATTTCCCTGTATTTAGCGCCATCCATCATTCCTTCAATTCTGACCAGTTTCCCAGTCCCTGCTGATGAAAAACATCCCCACAGCGTGATGCTGCCACCACCATGGGGATGGTGTTCTCGGGGTGATGAGAGGTGTTGGGTTTGCGCCAGACATAGCATTTTCCTTGATGGCAAAAAGCTCAATTTTAGTCTCATCTGACCAGAGTACCTTCTTCCATATGTTTGGGGAGTCTCCCACATGCCTTTTGGCGAACACCACACGTGTTTGCTTATTTTTTTCTTTAAGCAATGGCTTTTTTCTGGCCACTCTTCCGTAAAGCCCAGCTTTGTGGAGTGTACGGCTTAAAGTGGTCCTATGGACAGATACTCCAATCTCCGCTGTGGAGCTTTGCAGCTCCTTCAGGGTTATCTTTGGTCTCTGTTGCCTCTCTGATTAATGCCCTCCTTGCCTGGTCCGTGAGTTTTGGTTGGCGGCCCTCTCTTGGCTGGTTTGTTGTGCCATATTCTTTCCATTTTTTAATAATGGATTTAATGGTGCTCTGTGGGATGTTCAAAGTTTCAGATATTTTTTTATAACCCAACCCTGATCTATACTTCTCCACAACTTTGTCCCTGACCTGGTTGGAGAGCTCCTTGGTCTTCATGGTGCTGCTTGCTTGGTGGTGTTGCAGACTCTGGGGCCTTTCAGAACAGTTGTATATTTACTGAGATCATGTGACACTTAGATTGCACACAGGTGGACTTTATTTAACTAATTATGTGACTTCTGAAAGTAATTGGTTGCACCAGATCTTATTTAGGGGCTTCATAGCAAAGGTGAATACATACAGTGAGGGAAAAAAGTATTTGATCCCCTGCTGATTTTGTACGTTTGCCCACTGACAAAGAAATGATCAGTCTATAATTTTAATGGTAGGTTTATTTGAACGCATGTCATAAATTGATTTGCATTTTAATGAGGGAAATAAGTATTTGACCCCCTCTCAATCAGAAAGATGTCTGGCTCCCAAGTGTCTTTTATACAGGTAACGAACTGAGATTAGGAGCACACTCTTAAAGGGAGTGCTCCTAATCTCAGCTTGTTACCTGTATAAAAGACACCTGTCCACAGAAGCAATCAATCAATCAGATTCCAAACTCTCCACCATGGCCAAGACCAAAGAGCTCTCCAAGGATGTCAGGGACAAGATTGTAGACCTACACAAGGCTGGAATGGGCTACAAGACCATCGGCAAGCAGCTTGTTTGAGAAGGTGACAACAGTTGGTGCAATTATTCGCAAATGGAAGAAACACAAAAGAACTGTCAATCTCCCTCTGCCTGGGGCTCCATGCAAGATCTCACCTCGTGGAGTTGCAATGATCATGAGAACGGTGAGGAATCAGCCCAGAACTACATGGGAGGATCTTGTCAATGATCTCAAGGCAGCTGGGACCATAGTCACCAAGAAAACAATTGGTAACACACTACGCCGTGAAGGACTGAAATCCTGCAGCGCCCGCAAGGTCCCCCTGCTCAAGAAAGCACATATACAGTGGGGAGAACAAGTATTTGATACACTGACGATTTTGCAGGTTTTCCTACTTACAAAGCATGTAGACATTTGTAATTTTGATCATAGGTACACTTCAACTGTGAGAGACGGAATCTAAAACAAAAATCCAGAAGTAATTAATTTGCATTTTAAGTAATTAATTTGCATTTTATTGCATGACATAAGTATTTGATACATCAGAAAAGCAGAACTTAATATTTGGTACAGAAACCTTTGTTTGCAATTACAGAGATCATACGTTTCCTGTAGGTCTTGACCAGGTTTGCACACACTGCAGCAGGGATTTTGGCCCACTCCTCCATACAGAACTTCTCCAGATCCTTCAGGTTTCGGGGCTGTCACTGGGCAATACAGACTTTCAGCTCCCTCCAAAGATTTTCTATTGAGTTCAGGTCTGGAGACTGGCTAGGCCACTCCAGGACCTTGAGATGCTTCTTACGGAGCCACTCCTTAGTTGCCCTGGCTGTGTGTTTCGGGTCGTTGTCATGCTGGAAGACCCAGCCACAACCCATCTTCAATGCTCTTACTGAGGGAAGGAGGTTGTTGGCCAAGATCTCGCGATACATGGCCCCATCCATCCTCCCCTCAATACGGTGCAGTCGTCCTGTCCCCTTTGCAGAAAAGCATCCCCAAAGAATTATGTTTCCACCTCCATGCTTCACGGTTGGGATGGTGTTCTTGGGGTTGTACTCATCCTTCTTCTTCCTCCAAACACGGCGAGTGGAGTTTAGACCAAAAAGCTCTATTTTTGTCTCATCAGACCACATGACCTTCTCCCATTCCTCCTCTGGATCATCCAGATGGTCATTGGCAAACTTCAGACTGGCCTGGACATGCGCTGGCTTGAGCAGGGGGACCTTGCATGCGCTGCAGGATTTTAATCCATGACGGCGTAGTGTGTTACTAATGGTTTTCTTTGAGACTGTGGTCCCAGCTCTCTTCAGGTCATTGACCAGGTCCTGCCGTGTAGTTCTGGGCTGATCCCTCACCTTCCTCATGATCATTGATGCCCCACGAGGTGAGATCTTGCATGGAGCCCCAGACCGAGTCTGTTTGATTGAGTGTGTGGACAGGTGTCTTTTATACAGGTAACGAGTTCAAACTGGTGCAGTTAATACAGGTAATGAGTGGAGAACAGGAGGGCTTCTTAAAGAAAAACTAACAGGTATGTGAGAGCTGGAATTCTTACTGTTTGGTAGGTGATCAAATACTTATGTCATGCAATAAAATGCAAATTAATTACTTAAAAATCATAGAATGTGATTTTCTGGATTTTTGTTTTAGATTCCATCTCTCACAGTTGAAGTGTACCTATGATAAAAATTACAGACCTCTACATGCTTTGTAAGTAGGAAAACCTGCAAAATCAGCAGTGTATCAAATTCTTGTTCTCCCCACTGTACATGCCCGTCTGAAGTTTGCCAATGAACATCTGAATGATTCAGAGGAGAACTGGGTGAAAGTGTTGTGGTCAGATGAGACCAAAATGGAGCTCTTTGGCATCAACTCAACTCGCTGTGTTTGGAGGAGGAGGAATGCTGCCTATAGTTATGACCCTAAGAACACCATCCCCACCGTCAAACATGGAGGTGGAAACATTATGCTTTGGGGGTGTTTTTCTGCTAAGGGGACAGGACAACTTCACCACATCAAAGGGACGATGGATGGGGCCATGTACCGTCAAATCTTGGGTGAGAACCTCCTTCCCTCAGCCAGGGCACTGAAAATGGGTCGTGGATGGGTATTCCAGCATGACAATGACCCAAAACACACGGCCAAGGCAACAAAGGAGTGGCTCAAGAAGAAGCACATTAAGGTCCTGGAGTGGCCTAGCCAGTCTCCAAACCTTAATCCCATAGAAAATCTGTGGAGGGAGCCGAAGGTTTGAGTTGCCAAACGTCAGCCTCGAAACCTTAATGACTTGGAGAACATCTGCAAAGAGGAGTGGGACAAAATCCCTCCTGAGATGTGTGCAAACCTGGTGGCCAACTACAAGAAACGTCTGACCTCTGTGATTGCCAACAAGGGTTTTGCCAACAAGTACTAAGTCATGTTTTGCAGAGGGGTCAAATACTTATTTCCCTCATTAAAATGCAAATCAATTTATAAAATTTTTGACATGCGTTTTTCTGGATTTTTTTAGTTGTTATTCTGTCTCTCACTGTTCAAATAAACCTACCATTTAAAATTATAGACTGATCATTTCTTTGTCAGTGGGCAAATGTACAAAATCAGCAGGGGATCAAATACTTTTTTCCCTCACTGTATGCACGCACCACTTTTCCGTTATGAATTATTTCAGATTTTTTTTAAACTAGTTATTATTTTTCATTTCACTTCACCAATTTGGACTATTTTGTGTATGTCCATTACATGAAATCCAAATAAAAATCAATTTAGGAAAAATAGGATAAACGCCAAGGGGGATGAATACTTTTGCAAGGTACTGTAGTTGATTTTATATAAAAACATTTTACAATTTCGACCAATCGATTGGTCGAAAGAACAGACTTTCGGTCTGCCAAGATGTTTTTGTTGTCAGGGACAGCCCTAGTAGACACACAAAATCAACCTGTGTGTTGAGTGGCTCCACACGTCCACTGTGATGTTTTAGTATACTCGTACATGTAGAGCAGCATGTTATTTGAACAAAGAGGTGAGGAACAAGCATTCCGTCTCTGTGCTTTCTTACTAGCTATATGAATGGCAATATGAATATAAGCTATATGAATATACAGGTAGCCTAGCGGTTAGAGTGTTGGGCCAGTAACCCAAAGGTTGCTGGTTTGAATACCTGAGCCGACAAGGTGAAAGATCTTTCGATGTGCCGTTGAGCAAGGCACTTAACCTTTATTCGCTCCAGGGGTGCTGTACTACTATGGCTGACCCTGTAAAACAACACATTTCACTGCACCTATCCGGTGTGTTTAACAATAAAACATCAAAAAATAAATAAAAAGAATGGCTGTGGCCAGGCTGCTGCTGTCCATTTTCCGGTATGAGCTGTCAGCTGAATCCACTGAACTGTCTCTGGGGAGATGAGCCACCTTCCCTGCCCTTTGTGTGTGAATGAGAATGACCGTTTTTATGTAAATCTCTCTCCTAAAACCTATACTGCCTAGAGAGTTGTTTTTGTCTGTTTTTCAATTTGTTCCCATGTTTGCTACAGAGGTATGATGGTGAGTGAGATATATATGGTTTAGGTCAGAGATGTCTGATGTTGTCATGGTTCTGTCTCCTCCTGTCTCTCTCTCAGATTCTTCCCCAGTGTTCTTCCTGAGCCGCCCCTGTCTGTAACTCCTGTGAAGAGACGCACTCAGTCCCTCAGCGCCCTGCCCAAAGATGGGGACAAGATCAGCCCTGGCAAGGTAACCTCAACCTCTCACCTGTCTCTCACTCACTCATTTTCTCAATTCATCTCTCACCTTGTCATGCATTCCATTCCCTCACTCATTTAATCACATTGCTAAAAGATGAGAGCAGCCCTGGCAAGGAACTCTCTCTTTCTCTCACCCTCTCATCTAATCATTCTTTCCTCCCTCTCAGAGGGAGAAGGACCACATCAGGCGGCCGATGAACGCGTTCATGATCTTCAGTAAGCGTCACCGAGCGCTGGTGCACCAGAGGCACCCCAACCAGGACAACCGCACGGTTAGCAAGATCCTGGGCGAGTGGTGGTATGCCCTGGGGCCCAAAGAGAAGCAGAAGTACCATGACCTCGCCTTCCAGGTATACGCAAACACACACACACACCAATTTAGTGCAATGGTTTAGTCTGGTCTGAGCATCGAAGACTAAGCAGCCCAAAAATGAAGAAATGTATTTTGTTGGCTCATCTTCTCTATCTCTCTATTTCCCTCTTTCTCAGGTGAAGGAGGCCCACTTTAAGGCCCACCCAGACTGGAAGTGGTGCAACAAAGATAGGAAGAAGTCTAGTTCTGATGGCCGAGGGCTCCCGGGGCCGGGTGGCAAAGACATTAGAGAGAGGAGCATGTCTGAGACCACTGGTAAGTCACACACTGCTGCTCAATACACCCAAATAAGAGAGAACCAGATAACGGAAAGGAAGATAAATGTTCATTGATTGCCAAGGTTTCCTCTGAGCTCTGTCACCACTGTCTCAGTCTCACCACTGTCTCACTCTCCCCCTTACTTTCTCTCTCTCAGAGCCCCATGGTGTGGAGCTGAAAGGGGTGGGGCCTGGCCTGGTGGGTGTGTCTGAGCGGAACCCAGGGGAGGGGCATGTAGGTCAGCTATCCCGCCCCCGAGCCTTCTCCCAGAGTGCCATGCACAGCCTGGAGAGGAGTGAGAGGGGCAACACACAGGCCCTGGCCGAACTGGCACAGGTAAGGCACTGCTATATAATGTTGTTTTCACCACAGCCGCTTTACCCCAATGATTTCTTAGTTTGGTATGTCAGTTCTGACTCGTCCCTCTTATCCATCACTTTCTTGTCTTTATATCTGTCTCCCTGTCCTCCACCTCTCTTCTTCCCACCTCTCCTGTGTCAGATGTGTGGGGATGGTGGGGGCCAGTTTTCGGGGAGTGCCCAGACCCTGTCCCGGTCTCAGAGGGGGGTCAGTGAGGACATGACCAGTGATGAGGAACGCATGGTCATCTGTGAGGAGGAGGGAGACGACGACGTCATCGGTGAGAAACTAAACTGCTGTGACATAATTTCAGCAACGCAACAGTTATACGCTTATTTTGGAGTAACCCCTGTAAAGGTCCAAAACATTAAACTGCTGGGAAACACAATACTACTGGGGGCTCTTTTCCCATAATGACATCATCTTAATTGGACAGTTTGAGCAATAACTCAGAAATTCAATTCAATAGATCTTTATTGTCCTCGAAGGGCAATCTGGTCGCAGGAAATTATACACAAACGATTCCCAGACATACATATTACGTGTACAATATACTGTCAGAAGAAGTTAGATATGGGTGTTTGTGCACATAAACCATGCCAACCCTCACTCTCCTTTCCCCTACAGAGGACCCGTACCCTGCCAGCTCCATAGACCTAAAGTGTAAGGAGAGAGTGACAGACAGCGACAGTGACAACGCCTCTGGGAACGAGAGCGATCGCAAGGTAACAGTCTCTTCCTTTATCAAGGGTAGATTGAGTTACAGTTGTCTGACTGATCATGTTGTTGATACAGTACCATTATTTAGAGAAGTGGATCATGTTTTAAAGTCCTTCTGCTTTTAACCCTGCTACAGACATTTAGTTGTTGTTTCTCTTTTTCCGTCTCTGCAGCGTGTCTTTGCTCCAGTGATCTGCTCTTCCTCCTCCCACCCCACCCCCCACGGACGCTCCATCTCTCTCTCCTCCTACCCTTCCAAACGCTACGACGAGGGGAGAGGAGGAGGGGGGCTCTCAGACCGCAGGAGGAAGAGAGGAATAGAGGGAGGAGGAGGTGATGGAGGAGGAGGAGTGGCACCTCTCTCTCTTTCCCTGTCCTCCTCAGGCCACTCTGTCATCTCCAGCCCCGGAGGCCCAGTTCCTTCTGCCCTTGCCCCCCTTGGCCTGTCTCCTCTCCTGGGCTTGGGGGCTGTCAGAGTGGCCTCTACAGTGGTAACCAACGTGGTTCGTCCGGTCGTGAGCACGCCAGTCCCTATCGCTAGTAAACCCCGAGACGGAGCAGCTTCATCCATTCCTCACCCGCCAGACAGGAGGTCCCTCCCATCGCAGCAGGCGCAGCTTCTGATTGGCTCCGGAGCAGGAAGCGGAGGGGGTGGGTACTACTCCTCATCCTCACATAATCCCATAGGTGCAGGGGCGGGGCCAGGGGGGCTAGTGACCAGCTTGGTGTTCCCGGGGCACAGCCAGCCCACCGTCCAGCTCATCAGTCCCTCCCCCCAGCCGTCCTCCCACCACCAGCTGCCCCCTACCGCCCCGGTCTCTGCCCCCACACACAACCACACCAACGGCCCCCTGCCCCTCTCCTTGCTCCAGCCCCAGTTCCTCTCCTCGTCCTCTCTGGCATCCCCCGGGGGCAAAGCCATCACACAGGTCCAATACATCCTGCCCACCCTATCAGCCAGCTCTAACCCCAAGAGCCCCTCCCCTCAGCTGCACAACCTGCCAAACAGTATCTTCAACCTGCCCACAGCTCCGCCCACCCACATGTCCATAGCCAATGGGAAGCAGGCGGGGCCAGGCTCGCTGATGGGATACGCCTCCAGCCCAGCCGTGGGAGTGGTCAGCCCGGGATCCAGAGGTGAGTGGGGAAAGAATGAGAGAGAATCGTACACCAAAACTGTAAGAAATGGATAACTGTGACACTGTTAGCAAAAAAGGCCTAACCTTATCCATCTTTTCTTCTCTCTCTTTCTCCCTTCAGTGCAATCCCAGTCCCCGGTCCTACAGGGCAAGATGCTGGTTCCCATGGCAACAGTGAGGGCGGCATCCGCCCCCGCCCAGCAGTTCCCCCTCGTGGCTCCACCTCTTCCTGTCCAGAATGGAGCTCAAGCAGGAAGCAAGGTAAGCAGGGTTACCATGGTGATGTCAGCCAGACCAAGACCATTGAGATTTCAGCAGGTTTATTCTGTATTCCAGGATTATCAGAGCTCCAACATTACCATTCTTAATAGTCTTGGTAATTATATAATAATCTAACTAATTACACTTGTAGTTACCCCAGGTGAATGACTAAATACACAGATATCCATCTTCTCACTCTTTCTCCATCTCTCTTTCTCTCTGATAGATCTTCCAGATCGCTCCCATGCCTGTCGTCCAATCCCAGCTCCAGCAAGGTGGGGCAGGGCATCCTGGGAGCCCTTTTCCCATTACCATGGGAATGGCCACAGTGGTGCACCCGGGTTCTGCCCCGTCTCAGACTATGCTGCTGCCGCCCCCACCAACCAGGTAGGATGACACACACACACCAACTCCATCTAACAGTGCACTGTTAGCGCTGCTGCCCCACCATAATACATAACACAATGGTTTTGGAAGAAGTGCAGCTCTTGTGTTGTGTGTTAGTCATGCTGTTCTGCTGCTGGTGGCCCAGGCTGTTCTGCCTGCCGCCCACTCACTGCCTCTCAGCTCCACCACACAGACACACTCATCTACTGTTTCCTCTACTGTTCAGTCACCCACTGACCCCCACTGCACCATTTCTGTTTCTCTTTCTCTCCATCTCTCTTCCTCTGTTTCCTCTCGCCTCCTTTCATTCTGGTTCATGTTCTATTTTCCTTTTTTTTTTTTTATCTCTCCTTCACTGCCCGTTTCATCTATCATCTTCTTTCTCTCCCACTCATACACACTTTCTCTCTTTCCCTCTTCACCTTAATTTCCCTCCCCTCCCTCTCTCTTTCCTCTCACACTCTCTAACTCCCTCGGTCTCCTTCTCGCGCTCGCGCTCTCTCTCTCTACCTCTCCCCTCTCACAGGATCACTTATGTCCAGTCCACGCCAGGAGTCCCCTCCCCCCTGCCTCTGGTCTCCACGACAACAGGCTCCTCCTCCCCCCAGCAGGCCCAGCCCACCCCTGGATCTGCATATGTTCCGTCGCCCCTAGCAACGCTGGGCTTTACAGCCATAGCCCCGCCTGGACAGACCCTAGTCCAACCCCTCATCACAGGTCAGTAGAGCCCTGCTACCCGACCCGAGCCCGACGGGCCCCAACATTATACATCAGGTTAGGGCCGGGTAGGGCCTGTTTTTTCATCAATAACTAGGGTACGGGCAGGGCTCAGGTATCGCTAAATTGGTCACTAACATTTTGAAGCGGAACCATTTGCTCGTGCTCTGTAGCGAAGTACAGTCATATCTGACTAAGATCATAACATGGTGTCAGAAGTGCTTCAACCTCGTCCAATATAAAACAGGAGGGGATTATTTAACAGAAAATGAGAATGTTGCTTGAGTTTTGTTTTAGTTTAGAGTCTCTCATGTCTCGTCATTGAGCAGAGCAGCCCAAGCAGAGCTGTTGCTATGGATACTCACAGACCCAGAGCCGCCATGAGCAGAGCGCATGCAGAGTGAGCAGCGCTCACGGAGCGAGTAACCGACAGAGGAGCAGCTGATGGATTTACTAACAGAGGAAGTTATTTAGGGTTTCGGGCAGAGCCGTGCGTTACATTTGGCCTGGGTAGGATAGGGCCTGAACATCACAGGCATGGGTTTGGCTCAGGCTTCAAATTCATGCCCGTGCAGGGCTCTACAGGTCAGTGCATCCACTTGAAGTACATCTAGAATAAGATGGCTCCGTACTGGATAGCTGCTGTTTTGCAAGCTCCGACCCAATTTTGCTTGCTTACTTTATTATCTTGTGTGTTTCTGTTCTACCTTGTTATTTTTAGTATTACATTGTTATTGATCACTGCAGTGTTGGGGTTAGACCTTGCAAGTAAGGCATTTCACTGTACTTGTGCATGTGACATTGAAACTTGAAAATATATTGCACTTTTGAAGTTCCCTGTGAACTGCAACAGTAGCAACAAGAAAACTCCTCTCAGTTTTGAGAACAGGAACAAAACCTTTAGCTTAGAGGAAACTGGCCATTGAAGGGTGTTAACTCCTCTGCCTCTTCTCTTTCTCTATCTCTCTCTTTCTCTTTCTCTTTCTCTACAGGTCAGCCTCCCCTTCTGGCCCCAGTCCAGTCCCCTACCTGCCCCTCCCTCCCCTCTGTCCCAGCCCCAGCCTCTGCTTCAGGGGGACAGATAGTCACCGCCATCTATCCCCCTACCAGCGTCACCATGGCAACCGGGGTGGTCTCCATGGCAACCATACCCCCCAGCATGGTGTACACTGTCTCCAGCCCCTCCAGTCTGTCCTCCCACATCCTGTCCAAACACACATTTGCCCCCACCACACACACACACACCCAGCCCCAGTCGGACAGACAGACAGACAGGCACGCGGGGGAGAGACCCACGGACAGAACGTCTCACTCTCAGTCAGAGAAAGCAGCAGACAGACAAGCGGAGACGCAGGCTGAGCTACAGGCGTACGGACAGACGGACAGGCCAACCCTCACACAGGCGGACAGACAGACGGAGAAGCAAGCCCAGGCCTTCAATAAGAGCAGCAGCTTAGTGGCGCCCCCAAGTGGCTATTCATTGTCCCTGCGGCCCTGCAGCCCCCCTCTGCCTTCTCGCACTTCCAGTAAGTCTTGTTTCTCGAACAAAGCTCTAATGCTTAACAAATGCAAGTATATGAGGTAACGTTAATGTTATTTTTTCTTCTTTCAGCAGGCAGTGCACCAGGCACCCCCAAACTCCCCCAGCTCCCGGCGAGGACCCCTCAGAAAATCAAAGCCACAGTGGCCAACATCCCAGTGGGCAGCTACGAGGGAGGAGGCCGAGGAAAGGAGAGGGAGAAGGACAGAGAGAGGGAAAGGGAGAAAGAAAGAGAGAGCTCTGGGGCCAACAGTCGTTTTCCCTTTGAACTGGAGCGTCCTGGGGAGTCGGGGTCCCCCTCCCAACACACACACCCTGCTGAGGAGTCCCCCTCCTCTGACAGACCCCCTGAGGGACACGGCCCTGTGGACAACACTGACACACGCAGCAGAGAGGCCAGCAACAAGGAGGTGAGAGAGAGATGGAGAGATTTATCTGATGATGGATTGGTTTTGGTTTTTCTTCTCAATAATCAGAGAAAGCAAATGAGATCACATTCATAGAAAATAACATACATTTCTGACTTTTACACCCTGTCTCCCAAAACTAAACCCTCCCAGCATACTGTGTTATTCAACTTGTTCTCCTCTCTGCTCCATACAGTCAGGGTGGAAGGACTCCGTCCCCTCCTCACCCCTGCCCCCTCCCTTGGGTACAGACCCTGCCCTGCCACCTCCCCAGAGCGACAAAGACGCCCCTCCTCCCAAAAAGGTGAAGGCCCGCCCCCCGCCACTCAAAAGGACCTTTGACTCTGTGGACAAGTGAGTTACCTGAGTATAGACACGCCATCTATCCATTTATAAAATATGTTTGTTAGTGAGTATGCCTGAGTATAGTCACACCATTTATCCATTTATAAAATATGTTTGTTAGTGAGTATCCCTGAGTATAGTCACACCATTTATCAATGTATAAAATATGTTTGTTAGTGAGTATCCCTGAGTATAGTCACACCATTTATCCATTTATAAAATATGTTTGTTAGTGAGTATCCCTGAGTATAGTCACACCATTTATCCATTTATAAAATATGTTTGTTAGTGAGTATCCCTGAGTATAGTCACACCATTTATCCATTTATAAAATATGTTTGTTAGTAAGTATCCCTGAGTATAGTCACACCATTTATCCATTTATAAAATATGTTTGTTAGTAAGTATCCCTGAGTATAGTCACACCATTTATCCATTTATAAAATGTTTGTTAGTAAGTATCCCTGAGTATAGTCACACCATTTATCCATTTATAAAATATGTTTGTTAGTAAGTATCCCTGAGTATAGTCACACCATTTATCCATTTATAAAATATGTTTGTTAGTAAGTATCCCTGAGTATAGTCACACCATTTATCCATTTATAAAATATGTTTGTTAGTAAGTATCCCTGAGTATAGTCACACCATTTATCCATTTATAAAATATGTTTGTTAGTAAGTATCCCTGAGTATAGTCACACCATTTATCCATTTATAAAATATGTTTGTTAGTAAGTATCCCTGAGTCATCTTGACATAATCGACTTCAAAGGGTTCAGGTACCTTAGTCATATGTGTTTCTCTCCTCTCTCTCTGTCTCCATCCCCCTCTTTCTCCCAGGGTGTTGTCAGAGGTGTATTTTGAGGAGCGTTTTGCTCAGCTGCCAGAGTTTAGGCCAGAGGAGGTGCTGCCCTCCCCCACCCTGCAGAGCCTGGCCACCTCCCCCCGCGCAATACTGGGCAGCTACCGCCGCAAGAGGAAGAACTCCACAGGTAGGAGAGAAAGAGCGGGGGGAAGAGGAGGTAGAGAGGACTGAAGGAGAGGGAGACAACTCAAATCTCAATTTTGTCTTTCTGTTGCAAAACATTTTGCTACGGTGTGCCCCACTGAAGTAGAAGCATCTGCTAATCGTCTATAACTCTCTCTCATCCCCTCTTCTGTCCAGACCTGGACTCGTCCACAGAGGACCCCGTGTCTCCTAAGAGGAAGAGCAGACGGCGCTCCAGCTGCAGCTCAGAGCCCAGCACACCCAAGAGCGCCGCCAAGTGTGAGGGAGACATCTTCACCTTCGACCGACCAGGTAGGAACACACAGACACACTCACAAAAAAATTTCACACCCTTGTTGTAAGTTAAATTATATTCATGTATAATTAACTGCTAAAACTGCTCTCCCAAATCCTAAGATATATGTTCCATGTTTACACAAATGTTTTATATAAAAGACTAACCAGAGTGTGTGTCTGTTAGCCCCCCCGTCTGTGTGTCCCCCTCCAGGGACAGGGACAGGTGCTGACGGAGAGGACATCCTGGGGGAGCTGGAGTTTGACAAGGTGCCCTACTCCTCTCTGAGACGCACCCTGGACCAGAGACGGGCCCTCGTCATGCAGCTCTTCCAGGAGCACGGCTTCTTCCCCTCAGGTCAGCACACACACACAAGCTTGCATATAGATTCTTACATGCAGTGCATTCGGAAAGTATTCAGACCCCTTGACGTTTTCCACATTTTGTTACATTACAGCCTTATTCTAAAATTGATTAAATTGTTGTCAATCTACACACAATACCCCATAATGACAAAGCAAAAACCGTTTTTTAATCAATTTTAGCAAATGTATAAAAAATAAAAAACTGAAACATTACGTTTACATAAGTATTCAGACTCAGTACATTGTTGAAGCACCTTTGACAGCCTTGAGTCTTCTTGGGTATGACGCTACAAGCTTGGCACACCTGTATTTGGGGAGTTTCTCCCATTATTCTCTGCAGATCCTCTCAAGCTCTGTTAGGTTGGATGGGGAGCGTCACTGCACAGCTATTTTCAGGTCTCTCCAGAGATGTTAGATCGGGTTCAAGTCCGGGCTCTGGCTGGGCCACTCAAGGACATTCAGAGACTTGTCCCGAAGCCGCTCTTGCGTTGTCTTGGCTGTGTGCTTAGAGTCGTTGTCCTGTTGGAAGGTGAACCTTCGCCCCAGTCTGAGGTCCTGAGCGCTCTGGAGCAGGTTTTCATCAAGGATCTCTCTGTACTTTGCTCCGTTCATCTTTCCCTCGATCCTGACTAGTCTCCCAGTCCCTGCCGCTGAAAAACATCCCCACAGCATCATGCTGCAACCACCATGCTTCACCGTAGGGATGGTGCCAGGTTTCCTCCAAACGTGACACTTGGCATTCAGGCCAAAGAGTTCAATCTTGGTTTCATCAGACCAGATAATCTTGTTTCTCATGGTCTGAGAGTCCTTTAGGTGCCTTTTGGCAAATACAAAGCGGGCTGTCATGTGCCTTTTACTGAGGAGTGGCTTCCGTCTGGCCACTCTGCCATAAAGGCCTGATTAGTGGAGTGCTGCATAGATGGTTGTCCTTCTGGAAGGTTCTCCCATCTCCACAGTGGAACTCTGGAGCTCTGTCAGAGTGACCATCGGGTTCTTGGTCACCTCCCTGACCAAGGCCCTTCTCCACTGATTGCTCAGTTTGGCCGGGCGGCCAGCTCTAGGAAGAGTCTTGGTGATTCCAAACTTCTTCCATTTAAGAATGATGAAGGCCGCTGTGTTCTTGGGCACCTTCAATGCTGCAGAAATGTTTTGGTACCCTTCCCCAGATCTGTGCCTTGACACAATCCTGTCTCGGGGCTCTACGGACAATTCCTTCGATCTCATGGCTTGGTTTTTGCTCTGACATGCACTGTCAACTGTGGGACCTTATATAGACAGGTGTGTGCCTTTCCAAATGTCCAATCAATTGAATTTACCACAGGTGGACTCCAATCAAGTTGTAGAAATATCTCAAGGATGATCAATGGAAACAGGATGCACCAGAGCTCAATTTAGAGTCTCATAGCAAAGGGTCTGAATACTTATGTAAATAAAGTATTTCTGTTTTGTATATTTAACACATTTGCAAACATTTCTAAAAACCTGTTTTCACTTTGTCATTATGGGGTATTGTGTGTAGATTGCTGAGGGAAAAAAATTATTTAAACCGTTTTAGAATAAGGCTGAAATGTAACAAAATGTGGAAAAAGGGTAGGGGTCTGAATACTTTCCGAATGCACTGTATGTGCGCAGACATTCATGCCCTCTCTCATACGTACATAGGCCCTACACTCACTCTCACTCTCATTTACCGAGTGTACACATGCGCACACACATCTCAAAAGCCCTCCCCACCTAGCAAAATGAGTTTTTTCTACATTCTTAGTCAATCAACAATAATCAACACTTCCTGTCTCTTCCTCCTCCTGTCCGCCATCAAGCCCAGGCCACGGCAGCCTTCCAGGCACGCTACTCAGACATCTTCCCCACCAAGGTGTGTCTGCAGCTGAAGATCAGGGAGGTCCGCCAGAAGATCATGCAGACCGCCGCCCCCTCTGAGACCAGCGACGCCTCCTCGCTCCCCGGACCCTCTGGCGCCCAATCAGGGGAGGGGACAGGAGGAGGAGGGGCAGAGCCATTGGGAGAGGAGGCGGATCGAGAGAGGGAGGGTAGTCCAGAGGAGCCGAGGGATTCGCAGGAGTCTTCTAGATGAGGGATGCTGACAGGCTGGATTGACCAATCAGCGATGGACCAGTTTCCCAAATCCCTGCCTCCTTCTCTTCCTTCAGTTTTGTTGATGTTACACCCCTCCGTCTCTCCGCGGATCTGGACCTGTCTCTCTTTCTCCAGAGAGCCACGTCAGAAAGAGCAAGTGGAAGAGACAAAGAAAGAGGATGTGTGTTTGTAAAATGTGTCAGAGGTGGAATTGTTTAAAACTTAAAAGGGGATTTTTTTAAAAGTGTAATTCCCCCTCTCCAAAAAAGGACATTTAAAAATACCAGTGACACACACACACACTGATGAACTTCAAACTCCAATACCCACACTTGAATTAGCAATCTGTTAGTAATATTAATATTATCCTTGTAAGCTTCCATTGATGCCAGTGGACTATAGACCAATAACAACTCTCCACCTGTTACCCATTGCCTTGGAGCAGGGCCCATATTTCAGACTGAATAACATATCACATAGTGGGACTGTTTTAAAGGTCATTTATCTCAGTCTAACAGGACTGTCGTTGTTGTTTTTAAAATAAGGGCTTGGGAAGCAAGATCAGTTAATTGGCTGCCGAAGAGGGTCTGGCTCTTAAGTCTCCCATTGGCTCATTTGTTTCTGCTGGACATTAGGGGGCTGGGCCCCCACTGGCTTGAGATGATGCCATTGGATGGAGAGCCCGCGCAACCCTTGTGAGGGATCAGAAGGATCCTTGTTGTATTGGTTGATTTTTCTCTACTTTGATCCATAAAAGCAGACCTTCAGGACAGGTCTGTGAGGGGGACTGGAGAGTTTAGGACCTCGCCCTCTCTTCCCATGATTGGCTACAGAAGATGCCAGTAAGGTGGGTACCAAGCGTTCCTGCTAGTCTGATTAGCTCGCCATGAGGGAAGGAGGCGGGGAGAAAGAGTCAATGGGCACATCATGGCTCTTCATTGGACTGAAGTGTCGCTTCAACCATGTTTTATGTATTTGTAGACTTTAGTTGAGAACCCAGAGGCCATCAGGCTGACTAGGCCCATCTTTTCTTTTTTTTTTTTTTTTTAAAGAAAACTAACGTGTCTTTTTAAAAATCAAACTCATGTAACTTTCCAGTTGATTATCTTATTATTGTGTTATTACTGTTACTAATATTACTCCTGTCATTGTTATAGTGGGCCTTATCCTTACCATGGGCTGGTATCAATGCCATTAGATGAGCTCTCTCAACCTGTTTTCTTATTTGAGGGCAAATAGAATAGGACGTGTGAGAGAAATGGTCCTCACTTGTGCCTCTTCCCTTTCAACACCCTCACCTCGCCCCAGCAAGGACCTGGGGTGACAATCTTTTTATTCATTTCAACGAGGGAAAACAAAGAAAAGAGGGTTGACATTTGTATACAAGAGTAATAAGAAGTATGTTTTTGGACAACCCTGTATACCACTCTCTCACTCCCCTGCTAGTAAGTTTGATTCTATAGCCTCGCCACTTGTATTCCTCCTTCCTCCAGCTCTTTTCCTTCCCTTCTCACTCCCTTACTGTTCTCTCCAGACCTTATTTGTTGGGTGGGAGGAGAGAAGGCCGGAGGGGGCAGGGCAGTACAAAGAGTGGTAGGGTATAATATTGGTCGTCTTTGTGCAAGACATGGTTGTGTTGTACATATTATTTACTGTAGAGTCAGGAGACTCGCTATAATATTGATAAGGAACAATGTGTAACAGACATGTTTTAATTGACTTTTAAAAAACGCCATTACACAAGGTGAAACTCCAGAAATTGACAAATGAATAATAAATATGAATATTAACGTTTGTGGTTACTCCTTGTTTTACTGAGATACAGTATGCAAGATATAGATTTATGAATAATTTAAGTTTGTATCTGTATCTTTCAGTATACAAATGGATGTTCAAGTTAACATATTTTCACTAGTTTTTCATGTACACACAGCTGAACCATAGTTATTGATTAGTTATTGTCCAACTATACTGAACAAAAATATAAATGCAACATGTAAAGTCTTGGTCCCATGTTTCATGAGCTGAAATGAAAGATCCCAGACATTTTCCATACGCACAAAAAGCTTATTTCTCTCAAATTTTGTGCACAAATGTATTTACATCCCTGTCAGTGAGCATTTCTCCTTTGCCAAAATAATCCATCCACCTGACTGGTATAGCATATCAAGAAGCTGATGAAACAGCAAGATCATTACACAGGTGCACCTTCTGCTGGGGACAGCAAAAGGCTACTCTAAAATGTGCAGTTTTGTCATACAACAATGCCACAGATGTCTCAAGTTTTGAGGGAGCGTGCAATTGGCATGCTGACTGCACGAATGTCCATCAGAGCTGTAGCCAGAGAATTTAATGTTCATTTCTCTACCATAAGCCACCTCAAATGTTTTTTTTAGAGAATTTGGCAGTACATCCAACCGGCCTCATAACCGCAGACCACGTGTAACCATGCCAGCCCAAGACCTCCACATCTGGCTTTTTCACCTGTGGGATCGTCTGAGACCAGCCACCCGGATAGCTGATGAAACGGGGAAGTATTTAGGTCTGTAATAAAGCTCTTTTGTGGGGAGAAACACAATCTGATTGGCTGGGGATGGCTCCCCAGTGGGTGGGCCTACAGTGGCTTGCGAAAGTATTCACCCCCCTTGGCATTCTTCCTGTTTTGTTGCCTTACAACCTGGAATTAAAATTGATTTTTGGGGGGGGGTTTATCATTTCATTTATACAACATGCCTACCACTTTGAAGATGCAACATATTTTTTGTGAAACAAACCAATAAGACAAAAAAACAGAACTTGAGTGTGCATAACTATTCACCCCCCCAAAGTCAATACTTTGTAGAGACACCTTTTGCAGAAATTACAGCTGCAAGTCTCTTGGGGTATGTCTCTATAAGCTTGGCACATCTAGCCACTGGGATTTTTGCTCATTCATCAAGGGAAAACTGCTCCAGCTCCTTCAAATTGGATGGGTTCTGCTGGTGTACAGCAATCTTTAAGTCATACCACAGATTCTCAATTGGATTGAGGTCTGGGCTTTGACTTGGCCATTCCAATATATTTAAATGTTTTCCCTTAAACCACTCGAGTGTTGCTTTAGCAGTATGCTTAGGGTCATTGTCCTGCTGGAAGGTGAACCTCCGTCCCAGTCTCAAATCTCTGGAAGACTGAAACAGGTTTCCCTCAAGAATTTCCCTGTATTTAGCGCCATCCATCATTCCTTCAATTCTGACCACACCTACTCATTCAAGGGTTTTTCTTTATTTTTACTATTTTCTACATTGTGGAATAATAGTGAAGACATCAAAACTATGAAATAACACATCAAAATATATTTTAGATTCTTCAAAGTAGCCACCCTTTGCCTTGATGACAGCTTTGCACACTCTTGGCATTCTCTCAACCAGCTTCACCTGGAATACTTTTCCAACGGTCTTGAAGGAGTTCCCACATATATTGAGTACTTGTTGGCTACTTTTCCTTCACTCTGCGGTCCAACTCATCCCAAACCATCTCAATTGAGTTGAGGTCGGGTGATTGTGGAGGCCAGGTCATCTGATGCAGCACTCCATCACTCCTTCTTGGTCAAATAGCCCTTATACAGCCTGGAGATGTGTTGGGTCATTGTCCTGTTGAAAAACAAATCATAGTCCAACTAAGCCCAAACCAGATGAGATGGCGTATCGCTGCAGAATGCTGTGGTAGCCATGCTGGTTACGTGTGCCTTGAATTGTAAATAAATCACTGACAGTTTCACCAGCATAGCACCATCACACCTCCTCCACCATGCTTCACGGTGGGAACCACACATGCGGAGATCACCCGTTCACCTACTCTGTGTCTCACAAAGACACGGCGGTTGGAACCAAAAATCTCAAATTTGGACTCATCAGACCAAAGGACAGATTTCCACCGGTCTAATGTCCATTGCTCGTCCAAGCAAGTCTCTTCTTCTTATTAGTGTCCTTTAGTAGTGTTTTCTTTGCAGCAATTCGACCATGAAGGCCTGATTCACGCAGTCTCCTCTGAACAGTTGATGTTGAGATGTGTCTGTTACTTGAACTCTTTTGAAGCATTTATTTGGGCTGCAATTTCTGAGGTCGGTAACTAATGAACTTATCCTCTGCAGCAGAGGTAACTCTGGGTCTTCTTTTCCTGTTGCGGTCCTCATGAGAGCCAGTTTCATCATAGCGCTTGATGGTTTTTGCGACTGCACTTGAAGAAATTATCAAAGTTCTTGAAATGTTCAGGATTGACTGACCTTCATATCTTAAAGTAATGATGGACTGTCGTTTCTCTTTGCTTATTTGATCTGTTCTTGCCATAATATGGACTTGGTCTTTTACCAAATAGGGCTATCTTCTCTATACCAACCCTACCTTGTCACAACACAACTGATTGGCTCAAACGCATTAAGGAAGGAAGGAAATTCCACAAATTTATTTTTAACAAGGCACACCTGTTAATTGAAATGCATTCCAGGTGACTACCTTGTGAAGCTGGTTGAGAGAATGCCAAGAGTGTGCAAAGCTTTCATCAAGGCAAAGGGTGTCTACTTTGAAGAATCTCAAATATAAAATATATTTTGATTTGTTTAACTTTTTTTGGTTACTACATGATTCCATATGTGTTATTTCATAGTTTTGATGTCGTCACTTATTATACAATGTAGAAAATAGTAAAAATAAAGAAAAACCCTTGAATGAGTAGGTGTGTCCAAACTTTTGACTGGTACTGTATATATATATATATATAACAGTTTAGTCATTGGGGAGAATGCTACGACAAGCAAGGACATACATCATAAGAAATGTATTGAGAAGACGAAAGGCGAATACTGCACATTAAACAATATAAGTGTTAATTTTCCCTGGGCTTGATCTGTTCTTCAAAAGGAAGGAGAATGGGGTCCAGTCTCACCCCCAATCACAATACACACAGTAACACACACAGTCGCAGAACACAACAGTCATAGCATATTATCAAACATCATTTAATCATTCATTTATATATTTACAGCAAAAGGAGGAAAAGTCATTGGTTTCAAAGTAAAAATCACATATTACAGACGAGCACTGAATGAACATCCATGGGCAGTCAAGAACATGACTGAAGCACAGGAAATGGCCCTCGATTCACGTCTGTCACAACTACCTCTCCGCCACCACTGACCGGATCTGACCTGTCTTTCTGAACATGAGATCGTAACACAATTTGGTCTGTAGGAGTGAATGAACACCCATTGTTGTCCTGCCTGCTGCAATTGTAGACAATCATTTTTATACTCAACAATGACAACCAGACCAGCCGTTTTTCTACACTCCTGTAGTTCACTAGATCATAGTTTAATGTTTCTCCCACTCTTCCCCATACATTCACCCCAATGGGATAACAGTCAGTAAAACATGCTCTCTGCCATTCAAGGGTCAGTACAGTCCCACAGCCCACACAGGAGGTTCTGTCATGGTTCTCCGATAGTTGAGCCTCTCTCACTGGCTCTCAGTAGCTGTAGATCATTCTGTGAGGCTTGTTTGATGGTTCTATGATGGTTCTGTGATAGTTCTGAGTTGTGTCTCTTTGACCCTCAGAGTATCTAGATAGTCGTGTGTGGGTTCTGTGATGGTTCTGTGAGGGTTATCTGATGGTCCTGTCATGGTTCTGAGTTGTCTCTGTCTGGCCATTAGATGAGCTGTAGGCTTTCTACAGTGATGGAGTCCATCCCCAGACTGTTCTCCAGGGCTGTGTGGTAGATCTCTATAGCCTCAGCCAGGGGCAGGGTTCCTCCCTCACTGGTCTCTATGATGGCGATGGTCTCCCCAAACTCATTACACATGATGGTGGGAGTGCCCTGGGTCTGGATAGGAAAGGAAGCATTGTATGGAGGATGTGAGAGAAAAACATATTTGAAGAACATATTTTCTCAATTTTACAGACTCACAGAGTCCGCAGACAGACAGACCCCGCCAGCCCCTCCCCCTCACCTGCTGTAGGTCCGACGTCTGTATGTGGATCAGCTGAGGCTGCCCATTGGCCAGTTCCACCTGGGATGCCTCCACTAGCGTCACGGCGGCACTGGTCTCCATGGCAACCTGTGCTGCGGCCGCCTCCTCCTGCCGTGCGTGGGTCTTCCTGTGGTTCCGCAGGTTGGAGAAGGACTTGAAGGCCTTGCCACACACCAGACAGGCGTGGGGGCGCTCCCCTGTGTGCGTACGCCGGTGCTCCGCCAGGTGCATGCTCTGGACAAAGCCCTTGTCACATATTTCGCAGCGGAATGGCCGCTCCCCTGTGTGTGTGCGCAGGTGCTCTCGCAGGTGCGTGTTCTGCCGGAAGCGCTTGCCACACAGGTTGCAGGGGAAGGGGCGCTCTCCTGTGTGGATGCGCTGATGCAAGGCCACGCCAGAGGAGGAGACAAACAGCTTACCGCAGGTGAGGCACTGGTGGGATTTACCCCTGGGAACTGCACCACCACAGGACCGACCAGGAACAAGGCCGTGGCTCAGCTGATGCAGACGCCAGTTGGCTGCAGAGTTGAGCTTCTTCCCACACACAGTGCAGTCCAGGCCCCCTCGCATGCTGCTGGTGGTCCCTGGGTCTTCTGAGGTGGAGGGCTCTGAGAGGGGCTCCCCATCAGGGCACACTTGGGGCTGGCTCTCTAACCCTCCCTCTCCGTCTGCCTGAGCCTCAGTGGGGTGGACCTCCTGACAGTGGCGGTCTCTCTTCCTCCTGTGCAGGAAGCCAGCCTGGCAGTGGGGGCAGGAGAATGGGGCCGGGGCCCCCGGGTGCACAGTGTAGCGGTGGGCGGCTAGCTTGGCCGGCCGTACGAAGGTGGCCGGGCAGTCCGGGCAGGGCGAGGGAGTGAGGTTGGCATGGAGCAGGCGGTGCTGCCGGAGGTTGGATGACTGGGTGAATGTCCGGTGGCAGATGTCGCAGCGGTAGGGGCGCATGCCAGAGTGGGTGAGGTTGTGGCGAGACAGGTTGGCCAGGGACGAGAAGGTCTTACCGCAGTCTGAGCACTGGAAGGGCCGCTCGCCGGTGTGTGTGCGCAGGTGGTTGCGTAGGTGCATCTGCTTCTTGAAGGTCTTGGTGCACACGGAGCACTTGAAGCGGCTCTCGGAGACGTGGGCCGTATGGCGGTGTTTGACTAGGCGGAGCAGGGAGGGGAAAGACTGAGAGCAGGAGGGGCAGGGGAACGCGCCCCGGGGGCCAGAGGGGTTAGGGTCAGTAGAGGAACCAGGATCAGCGGTCTGTTCTCCAGGTTGGGACTCTCCACTGCCCCCTAGTGTCCCCTCCACATCCACCCCGTTCTCCTTTTCCCCCTCTGCCCTGCTCAGGGAGCTGGAGGCAGTGTCCTCCCCCGACCCGCCTATCTCCATCTCAGCCTCAGTGAGGGGGGCCATCAGGTTCTCCTCGCCCCCCTCCGTCTCCATGGGGCTGCCCTCACCCCCGTCCCCCTCCCTCAGGGCCCGGGCTCTCTGAAGGATGGACAGGGCTGACAGGGACACCCTCCTGGGGGCTGCTGGGACCTGCAAAGGACAACGTCAAAACACATGCTAATACATTGACCAGTATGGGACTGAATTTAACTAGAGAAACAAAACATTTGCACACATTTCTCATTGATGATTTGCGCAAAACATTTCTCAAGTTAGAATTTTGAACTATATTACCATTTTTAAAAAGAAAACGTGGTTACCAGGACGACAGGGGTAGGTGTAGCGGTGGCCACTTTGGTGGTGTGTGTTCTACGGTGGTACAGGAACTTGGTCATATTGCTGAAGGTCTTGGCACAGTGCTCACACCTGTGGAGCGGCTCTGCTGTGTGAGACTTCCTACAGGACAGAGCGAGGGATGAGGAGACAGAGGTAGAGAGGGGCAGATATAAAAGAGAAGAGAAGAATTGTCTCAGAGAAAAGCAATAGACAGAAAAACATTGGGGATTGTGATGGTTCATGACGATGAGAACATGATGTCTGTTCAGGCACCTACCTGTGTATGATGAGGGTCATTTCGGTGTTGAAGCCGTGACCACAGTCCACACACAGATACCGAGCCTCCCCGGAGTGAGTGCGCATGTGTGTCTGCAGCGACGCCGCCTTCTTAAACACCTTGTCGCACTCCCGGCACTCGTACGTGCCATGCTCGTGCACGCGCCTGTGAGCCGCCAGGCGATTGGCTGACGTGAAGGTACGCTGGCATTGGCTGCACTGCAGGCATAGAGGTGTGTTTCCAGATCTTTTAGCCAGGGCGCGTCTCCCTGTTCCCTTCCCCCTCTCCTCTGCCACCCTCCCCCCATTCTCCTCCCTTCTCTCCTCCTCCGTCCCTCTGTCCTCCTCGTATCCCATCATCACCCCGTCCTCGCCGCTCTCCTTCTCCTGGGCCAGGAAGTGCTCCCCCTGGTGTTGCAGGAAGTCCTCTGGGGTCTGGAAGAGGGCGGCACACTCAGAGCACTCATAGGGGTGGAAGATCACCACCTCCCCCTGCTGCTGTTTCTCCTCCCGGACAGCATACAGCGCCACCTCCAGTCTCTGGAGGCCGTTCTCTGGGACCCCCAGCTTTCCTACCGAGCCCACCCCTAGAGGAGTGAGCAGAGGGGGCAGCAGCTTGGCACGCCGTAGGCCGGGGGTACTGGAGCCATCGGCCAGGGCCTGGGCACTGCAGATCTGGAGACGCATGGTGGCCGAGCCAGGAAGGGGGGAGGCGGGGGGTAGGAAGGTGGCCCGGGAGGGGGTTGAGGGCTGAGGGGCAGACTGCTGTTGTTGTTGCTGCTGGGCCAGGACCTGAGAGGGGGGCACAGACATGATCATTTATGAGTGAGAATAACTGGTAACTGGTTTTTAAAAGCTATGCGTTTTTGACATGAGGTGTGTACAGTACCTGTGCTAAGATCTCCCCGGCTTGTTGTTCACTCAAGACAAAGTTCTGAACACTGACCAAGGGTGTCACAGTACCATCGGGCTGCAGCACATACTCCTGGGAGAGAGAGGAGGGGGGAGGAAGTTTGAGCCAAGAAAGGAAACACCTAATTCTGCTTTTGCGCTAAAGAACTTTAGCCTGTAAGCCCTTTGATGAAGGGTTTACTGATGAAATGTGTTGCTATTTAATACTCACAGTCTCTGTGGCACTGTGTGTGCTGCTCTTGCTGTGGGTCTGTCTGTGGGCCAGCCACACCTCCGGAGAGTCAAACAGGGCCAGGCAGTCTAGACACTGGTACTGGATGGGCCCAGACACCTGGCCCTCTGTCCCTGCCTCGTCTGTCTCCAACACCTCACACAGTTCTGGGGAACACAACGTTCAGCAGGTGAGTCTCACTATTTTTTAAATTTATTTAACCTTTATTTAACCAGGTAAGCCAGTTGAGAACAAGTTCTCATTTACAACTGCGACCTGGCCAAGATAAAGCAAAGCAGTGCAATAAAAACAACAACACAGAGTTACATATGGGGTAAAACAAAACATAAAGTCAAAAATACAACAGAGAATATATATACAGTGTGTGCAAATGTAGCAAGTTATGGAGGTAAGGCAATAAATAGGCCATAGTGCAAAATAATTACAATTAGTATTAACACTGGAATGATAGATGTGCAAGAGATGATGTGCAAATAGAGATACTGGGGTGCAAATGAGCAAAATAAATAACAATATGGGGATGAGGTAGTTGGGTGGGCTAATTTCAGATGGGCTGTGTACAGGTGCAGTGATCGGTAAGGTGCTCTGACAACTGATGCCTAAAGCTAGTGAGGGAGATAAGAGTCTCCAGCTTCAGAGATCTAGCCCCTCTACGTTTAAACAACCTCTGCCTTTCCTCCTTGAAACAAACCACCACATTTCACCCCCACTCCCTCTCTTCAAGACACATATCCACCCTTTCCAGTCCTCCACCATCCTCCCCCTCTCACCATGCTCCTCTGTCTCAAACCCTGCCTCTCTCATGTGCAGCTCCTGGTGCAGTAGCAGTTCATCTGGGTTCCTGAGGAGGGTGCCACACTCCAGGCACTGGTACTGACTCTCCCCGTCCTCTGAGATGCCCTGGATGGCCATGGCCTCCCCAGTCTCCCCCTCTTCTCCCTCCTGCCCTGTGTGGATCTGCTGGTGTACCAGCACTTCTTCTAGGGTGTTGAAGAGCTGGTGGCACTCGCTGCACATGTACTGGTGCTGCACGTCGTACATGCCCTCTGGGTCCTCCTGCTGGTCATCCATGACTACTGCAAGGCGGTTTTTGTAAGACCGTGTGTGTGTTAGTCAGCACAATTAAATGAATGAGAAAAAGTCTCCAGTCCTGGTCTGAGTTATATCTCGGTGTTACAATCCTGAAACAAGTGTGCCTCGATGGTTGAATTGAAGACTTTGATGTCTGTTAGCGAGCAAACAGTGTGTTGTGAGTTTTAGGGCTTGAACCAGTAACAATGATTTGTAAAGTCTAGTTTAGCTAGCCTCTTTCCTCATGTCTCGCACTATGATGTTCTGTGATGTCAGGACAACAGGGAGGGAACCTGCAAAAAAGCAAAATACGGTAGTCTCAGTCAGCTATTTGGTATCACCTGTTCCAAACCCCAACTGCCCCACTGACATTCTTTTAGTTTACAATGATGTAGGTAATTTCCATATAAAAGGACCCATAAGCACCAACATGGGAAGTTCATAGGAGCATATCCCAATCTGGCCCTCATATAATTATGGCCACCTAATCATCCCCAGCTTCCAATTGGCTCATTCATCACCCCTCTTCTCCCCTGTAACTATTCCCCAGGTTGTAGCTGTAAATGAGAATGTGTTCTCAGTCAACTAAGGGTTAAATAAATACAATAAAAGTAGTTTTAAAAAATATATATCAAAATGGGTGTCACATTAAAGCTAAGAGTCTATATTTTTGGGAAATGAAGGCATAGATAAATGTTTCTAGTAATTGCTTTGATTTCTGGTCAAACAGATGGAAAAGGGGTCTTAGAAAACATCTCCCAGAAAAAGTCTTAAAAAGGTATTAGAAATACATCAAAACACAATAATATAGGGCGGCGGGTAGCTTAGTGGTTAAGAGCGTTGTGCCAGTACCCGAAAGGTCGCTGGTTCTAATCCCCGAGCCGACTAGGTGAAAAATATGTCGATGTGCCCTTGAACAAGGCACTTAACCCTAATTGCTCCTGTAAGTCGCTCGGGATAAGAGCGTCTGCTAAATGACTAAAATGTAATATTTAAGTAAATCTATATTTTGTTTTGGAGAAATTATTTGCCTTCTTAAACACTGCCTTGTGCCTTGTAATTCTGTTACCAAAAACCCACATATCTTTAAGATATTTTCTACTTTCTCTCCCTCATGAGGAGGGAGGATAATGAAAGTTCACAGAAGTAACAAGTAAAGGTAGACCTACCAATTAGTTAGTGTTTTTACGGTTTATGAATTATTAAGTGATTAAAACTCTTAATTCTGTTACCAAATCGGTAACAGAATTACAGAAAAAACAGTAACGGAATTACAGCAATTGAATTAGCTACAATGGGAAATCAAATCATAGTCACAAACCACAGTTTGGAGGGCTAATGTCCTCACTTCCACTGGCATACTGTTATGTTCAGCTCATAACTGTTTTCTTTCTTTTTCTGTTGTCTGGTGGTCAAAGCGAGAGTGTGAAAACTGTCTGGACAACCCCTCCTGCTCTTCTCGCTCTCTCTCCAGTTAATGTTACCTCTCCCGGCTCTTACTGACACCTACCCATGAGCCCCCTCTCTTTCCATTTATTGTTACTGTAACCAGCATCCGCACCCACTGAGCACCGACCGACACCGGACGTCCATGGACGTTGAAAAGTAGTTGAAATTTCAACGTCCACAGACGTCATTTTTGGGGCCGGTCCAGACAAGCCTTGATTTGGCCCAAACATAGATGTCCATGATTGGTGACCAGACCAAATCTGAACCAATCATAGACATCTATGTTTCACAAGTTTGGACAGCACAGTACAGTGAAGAAAAGTGGAGTATAGTTCAGTACAGTAGAGTTCAGTACAGTAGAGCACACTAGAGTACAGTAATGTACTGTATTGTACTGTATTGTACTGTACTCTGCTGTGATGTACTGTACTCTATTGTTCTCTACTGTAATGTCCAAAACTTGTGAAACATAGACATATATGATTGGTTCAGATTTGGTCAGGTCCAACCAAATTTGGTATTGTTTGGGGGCAGAGCTCATTATAATAATAGCCAGCGTGTAGAATGATACCCATATATGCAAAGGACGATATTGCATATTTCTACCTTTGTGTACCTATTCAGGATAAATCTCAATAAAGAAAATGACATTCATATCCATAAATAATGCATTTCTGTGTGGTACAGATCAGGGACACATGCTGTAATTCCGTTACTGTAATTCTGTTACTTCACTTACTGTAATTCAATAACCAAAATAGATTTACCGTAATTCTGTTAACAAAAACTTTGCATCTACACTATTCTTCCAGTAAATGTTTTTTGTTTAGCATACATTTTAAAGTGAGAAATCTGAGTCTCAGCCTAATTCTGTTACCATGGAATTGCCCTGTAGCTATTACATGGTTCCATAAAATCGTCATAGAAAATAGAGCTGATAGCTACAAGCTAATCAGAAGCTGCTACAAGCAGCAGAAGCTAGCTGCACGCAGGCGCCAAATGGTGGTAGACGGGATGTGTATTGTTACATGCATTTTTTTTCTACTCAAATATGCCATATAATTCATGCCATTAAGTTTATACAAGCTACATTGCTGCAGAACTGATCCTGTGTAGCATGATAGCTTGTAACATTGCTTCCTGTGTGTTATCATTCATGTGGCGAGCTGTTGGCGGCGCTCTCTCGGATATCCGAGACCTCTTCGGAGGCACCGCTGTCTCCTGACTGTGGCTTCCCGGCTCAAGGCGGTCGTCAGGCGGCGCTATCCACTTTTCCCCGCAGGTCTCCGGTAGACACGACAGGCCCTTCCTTCCCCTCCCGTTCAAATAATCTTACCTCTCATCTACTGTCGTTGGACAATCCGTCGTGAGGTAGCCACAAAGCTCCGCAGAAGCAACAATGCACTCTCCGTTCCGTCTTTAAGCGAATAATGCACTGATTCAACAATACGCTTTTAAAATCGTGAACCACCTTCTGTCAGAGAAACATTTCGGTGCACGAAAAACATCGTTTGTCCGCGGATCGTTCGCATGTTGTCGGCACGCTGGGCCGCCTCGCGCTCTGGCCCTGTGACTTTGGAAGGCAGTGATTGGATACATTCCCTGTCAGTCATCAAGCAGTCTTTGCTTGGCAGACAGGGCATTTTCACATAACGTACTGTATATTTGCGGTAGTTTACTGTCGCCATGTCAGTGTAGTTTGTCATTTGTTCTTGTATCTACTTTAGACCTGTTTTACAATTTTTTCAAATAGCACTCATCTGATCCTATTTGTTTAAACTTAAAATAATGGAAACTTTGAATAATGGGTAATTGTTACGCTATATCAGGGTTCTTCAATTCCGGTCCTGGAGGGCCGAAACACCTCTGTTTTTCATCCTCTCCTTCTAATCAGGGGCTAATTCAGACCTGGGACACCAGGTGAGTGCAATTATCTACCAGGTAGAAATAAAAAACAGAAGTGTTTTGGCCCTCCAGGACCGGAATTGAAGAACCCTGCGCTATATTAATATCACCATAATGAGAATATGTACATTGTACAGTGTTTGCTAACCCTGCCATCTGAAACAGCAATAAAATGACTTCTATAACTTGTTATTGAATTGCCACAGGCTGACACTCACCTCTGCTCCAACTCCTAAGTTGTCTGAATGAAGACTAGAGTGGCTAAAGGTGCTTGCCCACCAGGCAGTGAGAAGACTCCACTCTCAATTCTTCTGGTGATAACACCATGTGGACCTGCTATATTTTTTGATTTTCAAATCTCTTTTCATGCCAAGACGGTCAACTTGGTCTGCTCTTTTCTCTACCTTGGTGTGTGTATGTCTGTCTCACTGTGTGTGTGTAATTCTTAGGGGTCAGATCTTCAAACTGCATTGCTGACTTTTCCCAAATTTTGCTTGAGATGTATTTATGCTGTCGTCGACCCCCCTGGGTTTCTTTACATCAGTGGTTCCCAACTAGGCGTACTAGGACCCCTGGGGGTACTTGGCCTATCCACGGGGGTACTTGAGAAGATTCAGGAGACCATAGGCTTACTGGTAAAATGCACATGAGGGGGTACTTCATGGCTACTCCGGGCAGAGCAAAATTCAGTTGATGGTACATTAACCGAAAAAGGTTGGGAACCACTGCTCTACATTTTCAACTCCTTAATGCAAATTACATTTTAGAGCAGTCATCATTTCTTCAGTCACCATTCATTTGGTAGCATTACAATTGTCAAGACAAGCACAAGAAGAAGCACTATGAATCGCTGTCTTTGGTGTGCATTTTCTATTAGAAGTTCAAATTATTTATCTATAATGATATGATCGTTATTTGTATACTTTTACCGTTTGTAACCACTATGCTCTGCAAGTGCACTTTCTGGGGTGTAATCATTAGTCCAAACTGTTGCAAACTGTTGCATTTTGCAACGAAAGCGAGAGTTTCTATTGGCCAAATTCAGGTAGGTCCCGCCCTGTTTCGTTCCGTTTGCTTCCGTTTAAGAAACGTTTTACAACAGAATTGGCGTAATGAATATACCCCAGTTGGACCTACCCTCAAAACTTCGTTACCCATGAAGCAATGCTTTCAGCCAGCGCGTTGCTGTGCGTCAAGTCCAACCACTGTGCCAAGCGAAGAAGAAAGGGGGAGACGTACAAACTAGCTAAAACGATACGCTTCCAATGCAGTTAAATTTGTAACGAATATTTTAGAAAAGATAGGTCAACTCTGTGCCTGCTTGGCTCTAAATCGCAACAACCTTTTCCCCCTGCCCCGGCTTTAGCGCACATAGATATGAGCGGCAGCGGGCGGCCCAGGACCAGCTCGTTTGCTGAGCCTCCAGGGGCTCCCGGAGCCGCTTCAGCCGCCGCCGGATCGTCTGTTTCCGGAGGGAGTTCTGCAGGAAAATCTGGGGCTTCACAGGCCACAGGGAGCAGCTCGGCTGGGTTCGGAAATTTGAAACTAGCCCGTGAGTATAGTTAATTGATCACAAAACGAAGGGGTCGGGATATATGTGTGTACTGATCATTCAAAGCAAGTATCTAACTGAACAAATTGATAAAACTGTCGATGTTATCATTTCGCAAAGCTAACCTAGGTAGCTAGCTGGCTAGGCTATGTATGTTTTTGTAAAAGGGACTGTGGGATCAAGTTGGGCTTTGATTGTGGCTCATCTGGCTAATGTTAACTAGTATAACATTTGAGGCGAAACATCTACGATGTTAGAAACTGGGAAGAAATTGATGAAAATACGAATGGAACCAGATTTATGTGATATGTCGTTGGAAGCCAGATTGGAAAACGGACATCAGTTAGTTAACTAGCGGTACCTACCTAGGTGAAATCAAACGAGGTTGACCGTCGTCCTCATTTAGCTAGTTAGCCTGTAATCTTAGCTATTAGCATTGAAAGTTATGTAGCTGGTTACTTAGTTAGCTAGGTTACCTGTGTAACGTTAGCTAGCTAACAGCTATATATGCTATTTAGGGAGATGGAGTTACCGTTAATTCAGTTCACATAACGTAATATATTGGGAATTTATACGACATGGCTTAATGTGACCCTGAACAATTAGCTTGAAAACTAGCTAACTTGTTCAATAGCAATTAACGTGCTAGTTTGCCAGTTTGGTTAGCTTGTCCAAGGTAGGAATAGAATTAGCCAGCCAGATTGCTGGAGTGCGCTGTGTCAAAGGTGTGTCAATGTCATTTTTATAACGTTACAAGTCCAGTTTTGTTTTGCAGTTCTTTGGTCAACCGTTTTAGATTGAGCAATAATGTGGGTGGTAAGGAACCGTTAGGTATCTATCTTGTTATTGGAATAATACTATCATAACCATGTATTTCCAAATACAATATGTGTTGGTCTCATCTCTTTATTTTTCAAGATCTATGATTGATTTTCCTCATATTTGCATCATTTGACACATGTCCATATATTGAACAAATAATCTTCATAAGTAGGCTAGTCCTATTTCTTTCAATTGAGATTTTCCGCACAGTGAGGATTCTTCCAAAGGGTCTCATTCTCATCAATTTTCACAGCCAGTACAATGACAGGAATTTACTGTATGCCCAATGGTAGTTTGGATATGCAGAGGTGGCAGTTGGCAGAATATCTACAGGGAGGGAGGAGGTGTTGACAAGGTCAGACTTAGGAAAAACCAAAGCTGGAACATTGCACCACAATGTACATGTCAAACAGACAGTAGCTAGTCTACTCTGCCATATGTCAGGAGGTGGTTGAAAGTGTATCCATATTTTGGTAACTTTAGTGGGTCCTTATTAAACCTAACACTTGTGTCAATTCAGATGTATTTGCCGCTGACATTTCTTCAGTTGAAAACCATAAATGTTGCATACCAGTTTCCATTCTGATCACTGACTGCTATTCTGATAGCCCTGCCATGTTGAAGACTAGGCCTGGGTCAACCATGACACTTCAGACTGCACTGCGAAAGTGCTCAGCTCACCAATGTAACCCTATGGGCTGATGTTGAAGCGTCAGTGAGAAGGGATTTGAGTGGATAGATTGAGCGTGGCAGGGAAAGAAAGGAGGGTGGGAGGGAGGAAGGCAGAGTGAATCATTGGAAAGATAGGCTAGAGGTGGGAGATGAAGACTGGAAACAGGTGAGCGACAGATAAATGACGAGCACATAGACGGTGCTGCTCAAATGTCTTCTCAGTCCAGCAGGGTATACATGAACACCTAGCCTATAGCCTAATCAGCAGGTCGTCAGTGGCCCAGTCTCTGTTCAGGCGTTTTAAAGGCAACCCTCGGTTTTGAATGGGGTCTGATTTGGTCTCTCCTGACCACAGCACAGTGTTCCTAGAAGGGTGTGCCCACTGATAAGCATTGTTCCTGGTCTGGAGGTGTCTGGATCTACCAGAAACCCTAACAAAGGTGCTGCACTACTGTTAGCTTGCTAGAAGTAACACTGGGGCTGCACTTAGCATTACTGACGTTTCTCAGCTTTCTATTGTTCTCAGCTCCTACCCTGGGGACATATGACTGCACATATTTGTTCCAGCCCAGCACTAACACACCCACACCTGATTCAACTAATAAAGGGCTTGATGGTCAGCGGATTAGTTGCAACAGGTGTGTCTATATTAGTACTAGGCCCGGTTTCCCAAAAGCATCTTAAGGCTAAGTTCATCGTTAGAACCATAGGATCCTATGCTTCTAAGATGAACTTAGCCTTAAGATGCTTTTGGGAAACTGGGCCCAGGTCTGGAACAAAACTGCACTTGTGGGCCACCTGGGCTGGGGAGTTGAGGATCACTTTATTAGAGGGTAAGTGGCAGTGCCACTAATCTGGTTAATATTGGTAGTGCCAGACCAGCCACTGCATAGCAATACTAGCCAACTAGCTACCTCTCTCTCTCAAAACTCTGAAGGATACTGCAGCTCTGGCATAAATAAATGTTGGGTTGTAATGCATGGCTGTGAAATCGTTAATCCTTTTAGTGAGTAATGTGTACAGTCACTTTATATTTAGAAATGAGCGATGAGTTAATTGAGTCTAAAGTCTGAGTGTTCTGGAAATCACTTTGCTCACTCGTACTCTTTCATTCACTCCTACTCATCAGCCCTCTGTGTTAACTTCCTCTTAAGGAACCAAAGCACTTCCCTGACAGCTGATCTGTCTGACTGCTCATCTTTGCATTCATCATTAAAGTGACTATCATGCCACTGCTGTTTCATATTTAACACTCCCCTCTGACTCCACTTGTTAAGAAGAGGACTACACAGACGCAAACGCTGTGAGCCACATGATTACAGATCAGATGACGTTCTCTGCTTGTATGTGACGTCAGAAGGAAGAATAGTTTAGTGAGTCATGCAAAGATCTGGTTTGGATTAATCAATGAATCTAATGCCTAACCAGTGTGAAATCTACCATAAGCTATGATGACCGTTTGTATACTTGTATATGAAAAGCTATGTGTGTTTATTACAACATACCATCCAGCTCTTTCAGACGTACAGAGGCATCCAGAGGTGTCTAGTCTACATCATAGGAGTTGACTTTAATCCATCAATCAACTGCGCCCACGTAATGCTTTTAGCAGTGCTGAACAAAACCTCCTGCCATTCCATCTCCATTTCAGTCTTATTGCTGAGACTGACATAGAGGAATTTCCAATTCTAAAGTCGGACTATCTTCAGCAGAGGAAGATCCAAATTTGTCTTCTCAACAAAATCTCAAGTTAGTCAACCACTTACACAGCTTTGTTCTAGAGGCCTTGTCAGACGTTCGAGTAGAACTGGGAGATACAGAGCTATTAGAGAAGCATGGTCATGTTGAGGCAGGCGAATGGAGGAGCTGGTGCACACTCACTAGGCGTGCTACTGTACTGTCCATTCAATGTTATCACAGGCTCTGACAAGCTAGTTGGCTCCAGGCCCTACCTCTACTGTAGTGTTCCTCCTCCCTCCACAATCTGTGCTTCTCTGGTGCTACTGGTGTGTCAGTCAGTTCACCCTCAACCATTCTCTCTCACACACACACAGCCAACACGCTGAGCTGCACATCTGACCCGAAGTAGAACTGTCACTCACTGCATGAACTCAGAGAATCTTCCTTTCCACAAGGTCGCACATCGGACAGACAGTAGGGCTGTGACGATACCAGTATTGCAATATTTTTTTCAATGGCTAAAATGAAAACATGAAGCAGACCAAACTCGTTGGTCATTTAAAAACCTGCTGTATGTAAAATATTGTGTGCTATCGCTTGGAAAATGGATGACAACATAATGATTTTTGACAACAGAACTAATTTTTTCCGAAAAAAGTTAAACCGCTTCGTGTTTTGTTTCCTTGCCAAGATACTGAGTAACGCAATACTGGTATTGTCCCGGCCCTAACAGACAGTGGCCCCGTTCAAACACTTTATAAACGCACCCTCCCTTCCTTGAAGACAGCAATTATAGATCTGACATGATGACAGTCTGTCAAAGCTATGTTGGAGAGCCCTCACTTTCACCCATCGTGTTAAATCGCCCATTACCTCCAGAAACTGAGGAAAGCAAGAATTCATTTCTCAGTATTGTCAGGTTCCTAGTATTTACTCCCGACCAGCTAGTGAGGGAGTGAAGAGGTTAGCAGAGTTCAGAGCTGTAACAGCCAGGCGTGCAGCCTCCCTTTGGGGAGCCAGGGAAGGTGACGCAGGGTGGAGGTGGTTCAATGTAGCTGCTACAGCTCATTACCAGCAAGTGTTGTGTGTCTGTGGGGAGAGCCTTCCGAGGTTATGGCCATTTAGAGACGGAAGGGAGAGAGGGGGAGTGATGAACATTTGTTGTTGTTTAGTGGTTCCCCTCAGGTGAGTGGGGAAAGGATGAGGCGACCGTCACTACGTTTCTTGCCTCTAAACCCGAGTCATGGTCCTCTGTGTGTTTGGTGCGTGTGTGTGTCCCTTCATCTGGATAACCTCTAAAATACTTGGGGTCCTTTAGCCCCCCTCACAAGTGGTCATGTATCATAATGTGTTTTGACCTCTGTACCTCTCCCCCAGGAGACAGTGGCAAGGTGACGACTGTGGTGGCCACACCAGGCCAGGGTCCAGACCGCCCACAGGAGGTGTCCTACACAGACATCAAGGTGATCGGGAATGGTTCCTTCGGCGTGGTGTACCAGGCCCGCCTCATTGACAGCCAGGAGATGGTGGCCATCAAGAAGGTTCTGCAGGACAAGAGGTTTAAGGTACAGAGACTACAGACACACAGCACAACCCACTTCCACTGGCAGTCTACGCCTGTTGTAGTACTTGAGTCCAGGACTTGTGACTCGGACTCACCTTCTTGACCATTGGTGACTCGGACTCACCTTCCCGTATATTTGCACTTGGACTGGATAGGCTACTCTGATAAGCAGAATATTAGCAGCACTGGGTGCGTAGAGAAGCGAGGGTTCTGTTCTCTAGCTAGCAGTGGGAAGGACGCGCCACACCGGCACACGCAGCCTGCATCAGCTGGTGAGCTGCGGCGAAAGCAAGCACTGAGTCTCGGCAGACAGGAAGGCAGGCCCCACTCACACACTGCCTCCGATCATACAGTGCCTTCAGAAAGTATTCACTCCCTTTGACTTTTTCCACATTTTGTTGTGTTACAGCCTGAATTTAAAATTACATTGATGTTTTTGTCACTGGCCTACACAAAATATCCCATAATGTCAAGGTGGAATTATGTTTTTCACAATTTTTACAAATTAATTAAAAATGTAAAGCTGAAATGTCTTGAGTCAATAAGTATTCAAATCAAATCAAATTTTATTTGCCGAATACAACAGGTGTAGACATTACAGTGAAATGCTTACTTACAGCCCTTGGGTTGGGGGTGGGGGGGCAGTGCAAGTAGTCCGGGTAGCCATGATTAGCTGTTCAGGAGTCTTATGGCTTGGGGATAGAAGCTGTTGAGAAGCCTTTTGGACCTAGACTTGGCGCTCCGGTACCGCTTGCCGTGCGGTAGCAGAGAGAACAGTCTATGACTAGGGTGGCTGGAGTCTTTGACAATTTTGAGGGCCTTCCTCTGACACCGCCTGGTATAAAGGTCCTGGATGGCAGGAAGCTTGGCCCCAGTGATGTACTGGGCCGTACGCACTACCCTCTGTAGTGCCTTGCGGTCGGAGGCCGAGCAGTTGCCAACCAGTCAGGATGCTTTCGATGGTGCAGCTGTGGAACTTTTTGAGGATCTGAGGACCCATGCCAAAATATTTTCAGTCTCCTGAGGGGGAATAGGCTTTGTCGTGCCCTCTTCACGACTGTCTTGGTGTGTCTGGACCATGATAGTTCGTTGGTGATGTGGACACCAAGGAACTTGAAGCTCTCAACCTGTTCCACTACAGCCCCGTCGATGAGAATGGGGGTGTGCTCAGTCCTCTTTTTATCCTGTAGTCCACAATCATCTCCTTTGTCTTGGTCACGTTGAGGGAGAGGTTGTTATCCTGGCACCACACGGCCAGGTCTCTGACCTCCTCCCTATAGGCTGTCTCATCGTTGTCGGTGATCAGGCCTACCACTGTTGTGTCGTCGGCAAACTTAATGATGGTGTTGGAGTCGTCCCTGGCCATGCAGTCATGGGTGAACAGGGAGTACAGGAGGGGACTGAGCACACACCCCTGAGGGGCCCCCGTGTTGAGGATCAGCGTGGCAGATGTGTTGTTACCTACCCTTACCACCTGGGGGCGGCCCGTCAGGAAGTCCAGGATCCAGTTGCAGAGGGAGGTGTTTAGTCCCAGAATCCTTAGCTTAGTGATGAGCTTTGAGGGCACTATGGTGTTGAACACTGAGCTGTAGTCAATGAATAGCATTCTCACGTAGGTGTTCCTCTTGTCCAGGTGGGAAAGGGCAGTGTGGAGTGCAATAGAGATTGCATCATCTGTTGGGGCGGTATGCAAATTGGAGTGGGTCTAGGGTTTCTGGGATAATGGTGTTGATGTGAGCCATGACCAGCCTTTCAAAGCACTTCATGGCTACAGACGTCAGTGCTATGGGTCGGTAGTCATTTAGGCAGGTTATCTTAGTGTCCTTTGGCACGGGAACTATGGTGGTCTGCTTGAAACATGTTGGTATTACAGACTCAGTCAGGGACATGTTGAAAATGTCCCTGACTGAATCAACCCCTTTGACTCAGTCAGGGACAACCCCTTTGTAATGGCAAGCCTAAATAAGTTCAGGAGTAAAAATGTGCTTAAGTCACAGAAGTTGCATGGACTCACTCTGTGTGCAATAATAGTGTTTAACATGATTTTTGAATGACTACCTTATCTCTGTACCCCACACATACAATTATCTGTAGGGTCCCTCAGTCGAGCAGTGAATTTCAAACACAGATTCAACCACAAAGACCAGCAAGGTTTTGCAATGCCTCGCAAAGAAGGACACCTATTGGTTGATAGGTAAATATATATATATAAAGCAGACATTGAATATCCCTTTTGAGCATTGTGAAGTTATTCATTACACTTTGGATGGTGTATCAATGCTTTCCACCTGGCTACCACTACCCCGGCCACCAGCTCTGCACCCTCCGCTGCAACTTGTCCATGCCCCCCCCCCCCCTCCTTCACACAAATTCAGACAGCTGATGTTCTGAAAGAACTGCAAAATCTGGACCCCTACAAATCATCTGGGCTAGACAATCTGGACCCTTTCTTTCTAAAAATAGCCGCCGAAATTGTCGCAACCCCTATTACTAGCCTGTTCAACTTCTCTTTCGTAACGTCTGAGATCTCCAGAGTTTGGAAAGCTGTCGCGGTCATCCCCCTCTTCAAAGGGGGTGACACTCTAGATCCAAGCTGTTACAGACCTATATCCATCCTGCCCTGCCTTTCGAAAGTTCTTGAAAGCCAAGTTAACAAACAGATCACCGACCATTTCGAATCACACCGTACCTTCTCCGCTATGCAATCCGGTTTCCGAGTTGGTCATGGGTGGACCTCAGCCACGCTCAAGGTCCTAAACGATATTATAACCGCGATCGATAATAGACAGTACTGTGCAGCCGTCTTCATCGACCTGGCCAAGGCTTTTGACTCTGTCAACCACTGCATTCTTATTGGCAGACTAAATAGCCTTGGTTTCTCAAATGACTGCCTCGCCTGGTTCACCAACTACTTCTCAGATAGAGTTCAATGTGTCAAATCGGAGGGCCTGTTGTCTGGACCTATGGCAGTCTCTATGGGGGTGCCACAGGGTTCAATTCTTGGGCCGACTCTTTTCTCCGTGTATATAAATGATGTCGCTCTTGCAGCTGGTGACTCTCAGATCCACCTCTACGCAGACAATACCATTTTGTATACATCTGGCCCTTCATTGGACACTGTGTTAACAAACCTCCAAACGAGCTTCAATGCCATACAACACTCCTTCCGTAGCCTCCAACTGCTCTTAAACACTAGTAAAACTAAATGCATGCTCTTCAATCGAACGCTGCTGGCACCCGCCCACCCAACTAGAATTACTACTCTCGACGGGTCTGACCTAGAGTATGTGGACAACTACAAATACCTTGGTGTCTGGTTAGACTGTAAACTCTCCTTCCAGACTCACATTAAGCATCTCCAATCCAAAGTTAAATCTAGAATCGGCTTCCTATTTCGCAACAAAGCCTCCTTCACTCATGAATGCCAAACATGCCCTTGTAAAACTGACTATCCTACCGATCCTTGACTTCAGCGATGTCATTTACAAAATAGCCTCCAACACTCTACTCAGCAAATTGGATGTAGTCTATCACAGTGCCATCTGTTTTGTCACCAAAGCCCCATATACTACCCACCACTGTGACCTGTACGCTCTTGTTGGCTGGTCCTCACTACATATTAGTCGCCAAACCCACTGGCTCCAGGCCATCTATAAATCACTGCTAGGCAAATCCCTGCCTTATCTTAACTCATTGGTCACCATAGCAACACCCACCCGTAGTATGTGCTCCAGCAGGTATATCTCACTGGTCATCCCCAAAGCCAACACCTCCTTTGGCCGCCATTCATTCCAGTTCTCTGCTGCCAATGACTGGAACGAACTGCAAAAATCTCTGAAGCTGGAGACTCTTATCTCCCTCACTAACTTTAAGCATCAGTTGTCAGAGCACCTTACCGATCACTGCACCTGTACACAGCCCATCTGAAATTAGCCCACCCAACTACCTCATCCCCATATTGTTATTTATTTTGCTCATTTGCACCACAGTATCTCTATTTGCACATCATCTCTTGCACATCTATCATTCCAGTGTTAATACTAATTGTAATTATTTTGCACTATGGCCTATTTATTGCCTTACCTCCATAACTTGCTACATTTGCACACACTGTATATATATTTTCTGTTGTATTTTTGACTTTATGTTTTGTTTTACCCCATATGTAACTCTGTGTTGTTGTTTTTATTGCACTGCTTTGCTTTATCTTGGCCAGGTTGCAGTTGTAAATGAGAACTTGTTCTCAACTGGCTTACCTGGTTAAATAAAGGTGAAATGATAAAATAAAATAAATCAACACACCCAGTCACTACAAAGATACAGGCGTCCTTCCTGACTCAGTTGCCGTAAAGGAAGGAAACCGCTCAGGGATTTCACCATAAGGCCAATGGTGACTTTAAAACAGTTGCAGTTGGGTGTGATAGGATAAAACTGAGGATGGATCAACAACATTGTAGTTACTCCACAATACTAACCTAATTGACAGAGTGATAAGAAGGAAGCCTGTACAGAATTATTCGAAAACATGCATCCTGTTTGCAACAAGGCACTAAAGTAATAATGCAAAAAATGTGACAAAGCAATTAACTTTTTGTTCTGAATACAGTACAACACATTACTGAGTACCACTCTCCATATTTTCAAGCATAGTGGTGGCTGCATCATGTTATGGGTATGCTTGCAATTGTTAAGGCGGGGGGAGGTTTTCAGGATAAAAAAAACAACTGAATGGCGCTAAGCACAGGCGAAATCCTAGAAAAAAACCTGGTTCAGTCTGCTTTCCACCAGACACTGGGAGATTAATTCACCTTTTTAGCAGGACAATAACCTAAAACACAAGGCCAAATCTACACTGGAGTTGCGTACCAAGAAGACAGTAAATGTTCCTGAGTGGCCGAGTTACAGTTTTGACTTAAATCTACATGAAAATGTATGGCAAGACCTGAAAATGGTTTTCTGGCAATGATCAACAACTAATTTGACGGGGCTTGAATAATTATTTTAAGAATACAGTGGGGGGGGGAAAGTATTTAGTCAGCCACCAATTGTGCAAGTTCTCCCACTTAAAAAGATGAGAGAGGCCTGTAATTTTCATCATAGGTACACGTCAACTATGACAGACAAATTGAGAGAAAAAAATCCAGAAAATCACATTGTAGGATTTTTAATGAATTTATTTGCAAATTATGGTGGAAAATAAGTATTTGGTCACCTACAAACAAACAAGATTTCTGGCTCTCACAGACCTGTAACAACTTCTTTAAGAGGCTCCTCTGTCCTCCACTCGTTACCTGTATTAATGGCACCTGTTTGAACTTGTTATCAGTATAAAATACACCTGTCCACAACCTCAAACAGTCACACTCCAAACTCCACTATGGCCAAGACCAAAGAGCTGTCAAAGGACACCAGAAACGAAATTGTAGACCTGCACCAGGCTGGGAAGACTGAATCTGAAATAGGTAAGCAGCTTGGTTTGAAGAAATCAACTGTGGGAGCAATTATTAGGAAATTGAAGACATACAAGACCACTGATAATCTCCCTCGATCTGGGGCTCCACGCAAGATCTCACCCCGTGGGGTCAAAATGATCACAAGAACGGTGAGCAAAATTCCCAGAACCACACGGGGGGACCTAGTGAATGACCTGCAGAGATCTGGGACCAAAGTAACAAAGCCTACCATCAGTAACACACTACGCCGCCAGGGATTCAAATCCTGCAGTGCCAGACGTGTCCCCCTGCTTAAGCCAGTACATGTCCAGGCCCGTCTGAAGTTTGCTAGAGTGCATTTGGATGATCCAGAAGAGGATTGGGAGAATGTCATATGGTCAGATGAAACCAAAATATAACTTTTTGGTAAAAACTCAACTCGTCGTGTTTGGAGGACAAAGAATGCTGAGTTGCATCCAAAGAACACCATACCTACTGTGAAGCATGGGGGTGGAAACATCATGCTTTGGGGCTGTTTTTCTGCAAAGGGACCAGGACGACTGATCCGTGTAAAGGAAAGAATGAATGGGGCCATGTATCATGAGATTTTGAGTGAAAACCTCCTTCCATCAGCAAGTGTATTGAAGATGAAACGTGGCTGGGTCTTTCAGCATGACAATGATCCCAAACACACCGCCCGGGCAACGAAGGAGTGGCTTCGTAAGAAGCATTTCAAGGTCCTGGAGTGGCCTAGCCAGTCTCCAGATCTCAACCCCATAGAAAATCTTTGGAGGGAGGTGAAAGTCCGTGTTGCCCAGCGACAGCCCCAAAACATCACTGCCCTAGAGGAGATCTGCATGGAGGAATGGGCCAAAATACCAGCAACAGTGTGTGAAAACCTTGTGAAGACTTACAGAAAACGTTTGACCTGTGTCATTGCCAACAAAGGGTATATAACAAATTATTGAGAAACGTTTGTTAATGACCAAATACTTATTTTCCACCATCATTTGCAAATAAATTCATTAAAAATCCTACAATGTGATTTTATGGATTTTTTTTCCTCATTTTGTCTGTCATAGTTGACGTGTACCTATGATGAAAATTACAGGCCTCTCTCATCTTTTTAAGTGGGAGAACTTGCACAATTGGTGGCTGACTAAATACTTTTTTTCCCCACTGTAAGGGCCAAATGTTGCACAATCCAGGTGTGGAAAGCTCTTAGAGACTTAACCAGAAACACTCACAGCTGTAATCATTGCCAAAAGTGCTTCTGCAAAGTATTGACTCGGGTGTGAATACTTATGTAAATTAGATATTTCTGTATTTCACTTTCAATAAATGTGGCAAATTATTTTTTAATTTAGTTGTTTTCAGTTTGTAATTTAGGGTATTGTGTGTAGATGGGTGAGGGGAAAAAATGAGTTAATCCATTTTGAATTCAGGCTGTAACACAACAATAAATCAAGGGGTATGTAGGCTACACAGCGCACAGTCACCAGCCTACTATTTAACTTTGCCTGGTTAAGAGAAACAAACTGCTTTATGAAATTAAACTATAGTATTGAGTTGAAAAGGAAAACAACAGTCTAGCTATTGTCTCTCGCCTTGAGGATTGATAAGTAGACTGTCTTTGAATTTGTCTCGCTGTACCCTCCCACTTTCCCCAGTCTTCCTTTGGTTTTCACTCCGGAATAAAAGAAAACTACACATCAGTGGGCGATTACAAAAAGCAGAGAGCCTGTTACAATTATTGGAGAAAAAATATCTTACAGGAGCAATAGCCAATTCTGTCCAGAGACCATTCATCCCGTCAAAACATAATGACTGATTTGACAGCTTAACTATTGAACATTCTATTAAAATAAAATGTGTGAGCCTGTGTAGGAAGGCCTTATTTGTTTCATAGGCTTTTGCATATTGCAGGCAATTATGACCATTGTGCAACTGGAGGAAAATCTTTGCGTTACTTCAATGCTCACATGAAAATCTTCCCGCCAGACCGCCACTAGTTGTTGCTGGGCAGATTTCTTCTACCAAATCCGAGCCAAATCAAGAGGCGCGACTCTAGCAACATACGAGCATCGCGCTTGCAAGCCGGCAATACAAGCGAGCAAAAAAACATTAGTAACAAATACAAAATATGTCTAAAGAACCCCCGACTCATTCCTTTTGCTTTCAAACATGTTTTATTATTATGTGCACATAAACCAATATTATTGTGTTATTTTTTTGTTAAACTCCGACCCAGTGACTCAGACTTGAGCACTTGGACCAGGACTCGAGCGCTGGGACTCGGACTTCACCATTGGTGACTCGACTCGGACTCAAGCACACGACTCGGTTTAGTGACTTGACTAAAACACTGGTCTACACACACACACACACACACACACACACACACACACACACACACACACACAGCGCAACTCACTTCCACTGTCAGTCTACAGACACTCACACTCTATTAGGTGTATTTCTGTATGTTATCTCCCCATAATTTAATGTTACTACTGCTCAATTGATGAAATCTTAAGACCTAAATGACACCCCCTTGCTATTTCTGTACTCCAGAACCGAGAACTACAGATCATGAGGAAATTGGACCACTGCAACATCGTCAGGCTACGTTACTTTTTCTACTCCAGTGGGGAGAAGGTATGTACAACTTTCACTGCCTGGTATTGGGAACAACATTTGATATTTTCACTTTTATGCAGTAAAAATGACAAATCCAGACTCCAGAAATTGATTCAACAACATTGCTCGTCTCTCCTATTGTTCTCCTCTCACAGAAAGATGAGGTGTATCTGAACCTAGTGCTGGACTTTGTCCCAGAGACCGTGTACAGGGTGGCCCGGCACTTCAACAAGGCCAAGACCACCATCCCCATTATATACGTCAAGGTAAAGCACTCACTCTTCTCTTCCCCTGTTTCTCTCTTTTTACTTTCCCCCCCTTTTATCCTCATTCTCTCTACCCCTTTTCTCTCTCTCGTTCATCTCCCTCTCCCTTTTTCTCACTCAGTCTGTCACTCAGTCTTCTCCTCATCTCTCACCCCCCCATCGTTCCTCTTTAAGCTCCATGCTGCTCGAGGCAGAGTTCTCCATTTAAATTAAATGGTACTAGGCTTGGGCGGTATACCGGGGTATTTGGAAATTGCCACGGGATGGTTTTTCAACACTGTTGAAACTATTTATTTGAAGTTTTTCGATAAATGTTAGTATTTCTAGCTACTTTTTAAGTAAATACCTGCACTCAACTTGTGCAATACATTAGTAGATGAAGCGGATCACGTTCTTCATTTCACCTGTCACATCATTTTACATAATGAAGCTTACCGAAGTTCCCCAGAAAAGTTAAGCCACGGGAGAAAGCGGGAGCAGGTGACTCCAGCTGTATATTGAAAGTCAAGTTTAATTTTTTTGGCTCAATAGAGTGATCAGGGACATGGAACTATAGTTTTCCTTCCCAGAATATATATTAGTGCAACACATTCAGCAGAAATTAGCTTCGTTTTCATCAGATGACAACAGAAGTGCAATGCTATTTGGCTGGCAGCCACACATGTAAATGAGCTTACATTGAAAAAGCAAGGTATTTTTTGCAAAAACAATGCATCATATTTCTGTTTATCATAGAAACAATGTAGCGTGCTACATTTCCTAAGGTTTTGCTTAAAGTTAATCTTGCATTTAGCTACACTGAGGAAAGGTACCAGAGAAAAGTAGCTACACTGAGGAAAGGTACCAGAGAAACGTAGGCTACACTGAGGAAAGGTACCAGAGAAAAGTAGCTACACTGAGGAAAGGTACCAGAGAAAAGTAGGCTACACTGAGGAAAGGTACCAGAGAAAAGTAGGCTACACTGAGGAAAGGTACCAGAGAAAAGTAGGCTACACTGAGGAAGGGTACCAGAGAAAAGTAGCTACACATCAGAGCACTGTCTGCTGATAGAATGCCCGTCTGTGAATTCTCATTCGAGTGGAGAAGTACAACTGAAGCACAAAATTAGTCTGATGCCGAGCAGAAATTACAATTAGAAGCATTTTAGATATTTTTTTCCTTCATGAATAAAAGAAAAAAATATATATTTTTATTTTACCTTTATTTAACTAGGCAAGTCAGTTAAGAACAAATTCTTATTTACAATGACGGCCTACACCGGCCAAACCCGGACGACGCTGGGCCAATTGTGCGCCGCCCTATGGGACTCCCAATCACGGCCGGTTGTAATACAGCCTGGAATCGAACCAGGGGGTCTAGTGATGCCTCAAGCACTGAGATGCAGTGCCTTAGACCACTGCACCACTCGGGAGCCCAAAATGAAGAATTCTTCATTAACGCCACACCTAAGTTTACCTTGCTAGTTATTTTACATTTTACATTTTTAGTCATTTAGCAGACGCTCTTATCCAGAGCGACTTACGGTTAGTGAGTGCATACATTTTTCATACTGGCGTTATCTAAGTAAGTGGCTGAATTAATAAGGTGACGGGGCATCAAATGGTGTTCGCTTTCTGCCGTGATTGAGAAGTCAAAGCCCTTTGGATGAGTTTTTTCCCCTCTCCGTTCTCAGCCCGTCTGCTCCTCCCCCACACAGACACAGCGTGTACACATGCTGCTCCATAGCCTGTACTGTTCCTCCTTCAGACAAGCATGCGTCAACTTGGTTCATTTGTACAATGTCTCTTGTTCTCATTCGCTTGTAAATGTCCAAACTCACCAAAAATGACATTCGGTAGCTCCTACCTATATATTTATAACTTTATGAGCTGGATTGCCTGTCTTTGCAATTAGTTTATTTTCGTTTGCGCTCGCTAGCGTATTTAGCTATCAGCCTCATGGAAATGTGCCATTACTTGTACTAATTTTGTTAGCGTTCTGGTAATAGACGCCCAATGGGCATTTTTTTTTTGTGGTGCCCCCTTGTGTACTAAGCCGGTAATACCGTAAATCCCGTTATGAGATGAGGACGGTATGACGATACGAAACTCTGGATACCGCCCAACCCTAAATGGTACTGTATTTGAATAGAGGACTCATCCCCCAAGGTTCCTGACGAGAATAAAACACATTGTGATGTTATGTTCTCTCTCTGCTCTGACTCTTCACTGACCTCCGATAGTCTTTGTCTGCCGCCTCTTTTTTCCAACACATCTACATTCTTTCTTCATTTCCTACATCTGATTTTTTGGGGACCATACCTACTTCAGTGTTTTAGAATTGGAGGGAAAGATAAACTCAGTTTCTCTGTTTGCAATATGCTTGGTAGCCTGTTTAAAAGGGCACTTATGTTGTTAGTAGTGTTGTCTGTGTTAGTATTGTGTGTGCTATGCCCCGTGGCAGCAGAGAGGACTATCTGTCTCTCTCCTGTGGTGTGGAGATGCATACTGATTATACACACTGCCCTCACTCAGCACCTCAACACTCTCATTTTTTACATTTTTACATTTTAGTCATTTAGCAGACGCTCTTATCCAGAGCGACTTACAGTTAGTGAATACATTTTTTTTTTATACTGGCCCCCCGTGGGAATCGAACCCACAACCCTGGCGTTGCAAACGCTATGCTCTATCAACTGAGCTACATCCCTGCCGGCCATTCCCTCCCCTACCCTGGACAACGCTGGGCCAATTGTGCGCCGCCCATGAGTCTCCCGGTCGCGGCCGGCTGCGACAGAGCCTGGATTCGAACCAGGATCTCTAGTGGCACAGTTAGCACTGCGATGCAGTGCCTTAGACCACTGCGCCACTCAGGAGACACTCTCCTCTCCACCTCTCCCTCTGCTCCTTTCATCCCTCCCTAATCTCTTTATCTGTATCTTTCTTCCTTCCCTCACACTCCCTCTCATCCCTCCCTAATCTCTTTATCTGTATCTTTCTTCCTTCCCTCACACTTCCTCTCATCCCTCCCTAATCTCTTTATCTGTATCTTTCTTCCTTCCCTCACTCCCTCTCTCCTTGTTCCCTTCTTCTTCCCTAACTACTCTTCAGCCCCTTTCTCTCTCCAATTAAATCCAAAGGGGCTTTATTGGCATGGAAAACATTGCCAAAGCAAGTTAAATAAACAATAAACAGAAGTGAGACACAAAACATCAACAAACTATTAGAATTGAACAGTAAATATTTCATTCAAAAAGGTTTTTTAAAAATAAATAAAAAATAAAATAAAGGTTTTTTTCTCCTCCTCTGTCCCTGCACCTGTGTGCCCAGTAACACAGCTACAGCGCCTTGCAAAAGTATTCCTCCCCCTTGGCGTTTTTCCTATTTTGTTGCATTACAACCTGTAATTTAAATTGATTTTTATTTGGATTTCATGTAATGGACATACACAAAATAGCCAAATTGGTTAAGTGAAATGAAAAAAATAACTTAAAAGTGGTGCGTGCATATGTATTCACCCCCTTTGCTTTGAAGCCCCTAAATAAGATCTGGTGCAACCAATTACCTTCAGAAGTCACATAAGTCCACCTGTGTGCAATCTAAGTGTCACATGATCTGTCACATGATCTGTCACATGATCTCAGTATATATACACCTGTTCTGAGAGGCCCCAGAGTCTGCAACGCCACTAAGCAAGGGGCACCACCAAGCAAGCGGTACCATGAAGACCAAGGAGCTCTCCAAACAGGTCAGGGACAAAGTTGTGGAGAAGTACAGATCATAGTTGGGTTATAAAAAAATATCTGAAACTTTGAACATCCCACGGAGCACCATTTTAAATCCATTATTAAAAAATTTAAAGAATATGGCACCACAACAAACCTGCCAAGAGAGGGCCGCCCACCAAAACTCATGGACCAGGCAAGGAGGGCATTAATCAGATGCAACAAAGAGACCAAAGATAACCCTGAAGGAGCTGCAAAGCTCCACAGCGGAGATTGGAGTATCTGTCCATAGGACCACTTTAAGCCATACACTCCACAGAGCTGGGCTTTACGGAAGAGTGACCAGGAAAAAGCCATTGCTTAAAGAAAAAAAATAACCGAACACGTTTGGTGTTCGCCAAAAGGCATGTGGGAGACTCCCCAAACATATGAAAGAAGGTACTCTGGTCAGATGAGACTAAAAGTGAGCTTTTTGACCATCAAGGAAAACGCTATGTCTGGTCCAAACCCAACACCTCTCATCACCCCGAGAACACCATCCCCACAGTGAAGCATGGTGGTGGCAGCATCATGCTGTGGGGATGTTTTTCATCGGCAGGGACTGGGAAACTGGTCAGAATTAAAGGAATGATGGATGGCGCTAAATACAGGGAAATTGTTGAGGGGAAACCTGTTTATCTTCCAGAGATTTGAGACTGGGACAGAGGTTCACCTTCCAGCAGGACAATGACCCTAAGCATACTGCTAAAGCAATACTCGAGTGGTTTAAGGGGAAACATTTAAATGTCTTGGAATGGCTTAGTCAAAGCCCAGACCACAATCCAATTGAGAATCCCAGTGGCTAGATGTGCCAAGCTTATAGAGACATACCCCAAGAGACTTGCAGCTGTAATTGCTGCAAAAGGTGGCTCTATAAAGTATTGACTTTGGGGGGGGTAAATAGTCATGAATGCTCAAGTTTTCAGTTTTTTTGTCTTATTTCTTGTTTGTTTCACACACACACAAAAAAATTGCGTCTTCAAAGTGGTAGGCATGTTGTGTAAATCAAATGATACAAACCCCCAAAATATCCATTTTAATTCCAGGTTGTAAGGCAACAAAATAGGAAAAATGCCAAGGGAGGTGAATACTTTCGCAAGCCACTGTAACGACCCAACAGAGAGACCCCAACACACGCACACTCACACACACACAGTCACATCTTCTGCTATGCTAGCTCTAGGCTTTGCGATGGGAGCATTTTACTGGCATGTCTAGAGCAGAGAACCCACAAGTTGTTGAAATGTGTTTGAGTAAGTTGCATACATCCAGAATGTTTGACTGTTCTGAGTGCAGTGAAGTTGGTGACCAACGGTAGCTGGAAGGTCACTTGGCATGACTGTAGTAGTAATGGAGCAGATTGATGATCAGTGCTGCAGTGACTGTCTGCTGTGCTGCGAACTGTGTGTGCTTATTTTTTATAACATTTTTTTAAAAACATACTTTCCACACCTGAAGTGTGTGTATGTTAACATCATGTGTCCTGTGTTATCCCTCCAGGTGTACATGTACCAGCTGTTCCGCAGTCTGGCCTATATCCATTCCCAGGGCGTGTGTCATAGAGACATTAAACCCCAGAACCTGCTGGTGGACCCCGAGACAGCCATCCTCAAACTCTGTGACTTCGGCAGGTTAGTCTGCTTGTCTGTCAGTGAGCACCTCTGGCCATCTCTGAATGTTTCAGCCTGTGTCTGTGTGTCTTAAGCTGCGTTTACACAGGCAGCCCACTTCTTATGATATTTCTTACGCTAATTGGTCTTTTCAGATATTTCAAAAGACCAATTAGTGAAAAGAATATCAGAATTTGGCTGCCTGTGTAAATGCTGCGATACTGTTCTCTGTTTAAATGGATCTCTGTCTTACTCTTTGTCTGTCTGGATATGTATTTTTCTCTGACTGACCACCTCTCTCCCCATCTTGTCTCCAGTGCTAAGCAGCTTGTTCGCGGGGAGCCTAACGTGTCCTATATCTGCTCGCGGTACTACCGCGCCCCCGAGCTCATCTTTGGCGCCACGGACTACACGTCCAACATTGACATCTGGTCAGCGGGCTGCGTGCTGGCCGAACTGCTGCTGGGACAGCCCATCTTCCCCGGGGACAGCGGAGTGGACCAGCTGGTAGAGATCATCAAGGTAGAGAAGAGGGGACCTGGGAGCTGAGAGGACACCAAACTGTAGGGGTGGGAGATGGGAGTATAGGTCTATGGTGGTGGTAGGCGTGATCTTTCTTGGAGGAACTTCATGCGTCTTTCACTCTTCCAGGTTTTGGGGACTCCAACGAGAGAGCAGATCCGAGAGATGAATCCCAACTACACAGAGTTCAAATTCCCCCAGATCAAAGCACACCCCTGGACAAAGGTACACTCCGCCCTCAGCTCTATCTAAATAGCCTTAACACAATTGTCTTCCATTGGCACCAGATGAGAGAGAACATTGTGAAATGGAACAGATACTACAGCCTAAATTAGTCAAACAAGATGCTGTTTTTTTTCCTTGACCCTGTATCAGGTGTTTAAGCCACGTACGCCCCCGGAGGCCATCTCCCTGTGTTCCCGTCTGCTAGAGTACACCCCTGTGACCAGGCTGTCCCCCCTTGAGGCCTGCGCCCACGCCTTCTTCGACGAGCTGCGCCAGCCCACTGCCCGTTTGCCCAGCGGACGAGAACTGCCCCTCCTCTTCAACTTCAGCCCCGTCGGTGAGTCCACACTCTACACACCCTCAGTCGGTAGCCATGCCCTCCTCCTCTTTGCCCCAAGCTTCTGTAATCCCTTCAGTTTTCCAGAATAAGTCTGAAGCGTGTATGTTGAATATCCTCTGTGTGTAGTGTGAACTTCATCTCTTGCTCTCTTTCTCTCTCTCGGGCTCTCTCTCTCTCTCTCTCTCTCTCAGAGCTGTCTATCCAGCCCCAGTTGAACTCCACACTCATTCCTCCTCACGCTCGCGCACAGACATCACCTGCCTTACACGGTATGTACAGCACAGCCTACCCGACACATGCTTATTACATGTTCAATACATGACTACATATTTACAAGACAAGGATAGGGGATATAGCTTGAAATCAACATTTAGTGTGGTGTGTATCTGATGTCCTGTGTATCTCTCCACCAGATGGCAGTGTGTCGGACAGTACCACCCAGCCCAGCTCAGCACCTGGATCCATCAACAACAGCACCTGAACCCCCCCCCCCCCCCCCCTCCTCTTCTGTCCCCCATTCGCCCGTATTTCCACTTTTCCTCTCAACCCCATCCTACTCTTCCACCCCCTCTTGGCTCCAAACTTCAAAAACAACTATACATGTACACATACAAACAAAAATACTCAAAAAATCATCTATCCCTTGAATATTCCCATTATAGGTGTAAAAAATATCAGTTAGTGGCAGTGGTCTAGTGACTGTTGGGTTGTAGAAGATGGGTGAATCTGGCGAAAGCTCTTCTGTATTATAATCTCTGCTAATCAACTTTTATCCCTTAAAAAAAAGAAATGTTTTATTTATTTGGAAGTGCATTTTGTTTTAGTGATGTATGCCAGTGAATGGGATGCGTCGAAACTGAGGCCTGTTTCAGTTCAGACAGTTTACGACAATCTACCGTTGTAGAGGTTAAATACCAAACGGTCACGTGGTCAGTGGACAGATCAGTCCCTGCAGCCAATGGGACAACTCTGGGGAATGTTGCTGTTCATCTACCAAGACATTACTCCCAAACCAAGTCCAAAGTGTTAAGTAGTTCTGAAAATTGAAGAACCATGTTTTTATTTGTTTTTATCAAATTGGATACCAAACAGCAGCAAATTGAACTGGCCTTTGTCTGTGGCATTTTAAATTGGATGAGGTGATTTTAGAAGCTTTTATCACACAGGTGATTCAAAAAAGAATCCAAAGGTGGGAACCGCAAGCTGTTTTATTAAACTGTTTCTGAGGAGAAACGTTGAGGTGAAAGTCTTAATGTCTTTTATTTGAATAAGAGGGACCTTTTTAAAAGAATGGAATGTACATATTCAGTTTCTATAAGCTCTTGTCCCAGTCAGTTTAGCTGGAGACGTGTGTGTGTCTAGGTGAGAAGTAAGCTTTGCACATCTCCAAAGGGGAATAGAGGAGCCGTAGGGGCCCGCTGCACCTCTTGTGCAATGGAGAAATGCAACCTGTGTATAGGGAGTGGTAGGGCTGCTCCAGTCACACCTGTACACCAATGGCCATATAGCCGTACTTGAACCAAAGCTCTGTCACGTCGGCTTTGAACGTACTTGGCACTTTCACTCCTCCCAATCTCTCATGTTCTTCCTCAATTCAGTCTAGATGCACAATTGCACTGCATGTAGGGGAGATCTGAAGTGTAAGTGTGCTTGTGTGTGTTGAAATGAATGTGTGTGTGAATGAGTTTTGTGTGTGTTTGACTTTCGCTGGCCATCTTCCATCTCCAAATCAACACACTGTAGCACTCTTGTTTTTGTAAGTCTAGATCCTAACAGCATCACAGTGATTTAGCATCAGTAAAACCTTCTCGTTTTTCTCCGGCCCGCCAACACAGACTTGCATGTTCACCATGCGTTAGAGCGACCACGCCTGTTCTCCCTCCCCACTCATCACCACACAATGATGATGGTTTGATCAAAAATACCCGCACCAAAACAATTCTAATAATCCCCCAACCACTTCTGGAGCCTTCCGTTCCTCTCTCTCCCACTCTCTCCTTCCCTCTCTTTCTCTCACTGCTAAACTGTAAATATCAAGTACCTTTTATTTTATTTAGTTTTTTTTGTTATTATATTGTTCTTGTAATTTCATTTTATTTTCTCTAGCAGAGGAGAGCTGGCGTAGCAGCGACCAGGCTCCTTCTCCTCAGTCTGTCTGTAAATACAATTTCATTTCAGTCCCTGGCTCAGGGGGGAAAAAAACAGAACAAAATGTTTCTCTCCTTTTTATTCTCTCTCCCTCCATTCCTCTCTCGTTGCCTTTCCCTTTCCCCCATAAATGTTATGATCATTTTATTTATTGTATTTTGGGGGGGTTTATTTTAATTCTCTGGGGGCGGGGGGGGGGGAGTCGTCGTCTGAAGGGTTTGTTTTGTAAGAAGTCATCAATGCCCCATGTCATGCAAAATATTCCAACTTCCAAGATACTGTACTTTGATCCAAACTTGGGGGAGTGTTTTCAAATAAAGGTCCTGTATTTGCAAGTACACATCCTAGCCAGTAAGTGGAACTACAGTGTTTTTTAGTTGTTGTTTTTTATGTGAAGGGATTCTCACATGACTCTGCGTCTATGGTAGTCTAGCTGATGTCAAACAGTATAAATGGCTGATCCTATGTGGGGCTATTGGTGATATTGCTGTATCTGGGTGGGTTTGAATGAGGGGATGGGTGGGGAGGGAGGTGTAATATGTCCCAAGACGGGTCCCTTCTCCCGTGTCCCTAATAAGTGTTTTGTGTAATGGGTTTAACCTATTACTTCTGTCTGTGTGAGATTACATGAATGAGTGATTGAATTAATGAATGGATGAACGAACTGACAAATCTTACAAAAGTGTGAGTAGTGGGAGAGCGTGGATAATTTTTTTAAATCAATACCCCTTATGTTTTCTTAAAGTGAAGAGCTAACTGTGTTATTTTTGTGTTTTATTTTCCTGGCACGAGTTGATTTTAATTTGTGATCCTGATCTTTTATGGCCCTGCACAAGGGTCATACCACACCACTGGTGGGAACAGAACGGTTGTGAAGTGGATGCAGGAGAGGGGGACAGACGGAGAGAGAGCGAGGGGAGAGAGACTGTTTTTGTTTGTTGGTATAAATAATTCAACTCATGAATAAAGTGATGAAACTGCCATGGTCTCATGTTATAAAGAATGGAAGTGTGCACGCACACCATCAATTTAAGTAGTACCAGGTGTGAATGGCACTAGAACATCATCTGCATTTATTGACTAACGTACTTGACTGTTTTGGCTGCTAGTAGCAGACAGACATCTCATTTATGATCAACTTAATGAGGAACATTAAAACTTGGTGTGTTTACACTACCCAGGCCTTTAGTTAAAGGACACACCAATAAGTAGTAATGGCATTTGTTTGTTTTATGTAAATGAAGTCAGAATGGTGGTAATAAGGCAGCTGACGGCAGAGCAGGGGCCAGAATGCCATAAGGAACTTAGGTTATATACAATGTTTCCACAGCTGATTCATCTGTGAGAAGGCCAATGAGCCATCCATCAGGAGGAGGGGTGGAGCTGACTGATTCATCTCTCACGATCCTCTTCTCTCCCCACTGGCAACTCGAGATGCAATCTGCCTGTCACTCATGACACCATGCTTTATGGTTCTGAGCTTGAGGAGACCGTCACCATGGAGGGCTGACCAATGTGAGTAGCTTCCTTTCCTCGTCACCTGCCCACTAGGAAAGGATACTACTGATGAAAGCAATAGGGTCAAATAAGTCCACTAGAAATAACATTTTTATCAAATGGAAACAAATAGTCACTTCTACTTCAACAAATGTAATGTAGAGTTAAACCCCATTGACCACAATTTGAACTGTAGTAGTATCTGACATATACTACTCCTATCAAAGCAATATTTAAATAGCTATTGGAACCATGCAAATGTCAGTGAAATTATACCTTGCTTGATGAAATGTTATGCCTCTGTAGTTAATTAAATTACAGATGGCGAGCAAAATGGAGCGTGGTGGCCAGGTGTCATTGGCTCATGAATAGGCGGGCATTATAGGCAGATTAATAGGCAGGCTGAATAGGCAGATCATAATATTCTTAATAGTTTAATCTGCACATTTGATGGTGTTGTTATATGAAGTATTCCCCCTTACTGTTTCTGCTTTCAAGAGCCCAGTTGATATCTGGTGAGTCACTCGAATATTCGCCTCACAGATATGTTATTATTATTACCCTTTAACTATTCCATAACTATTCTAGAGTTTGTAGATCAGTACACACTTCAAACCTGTCTTTCCTGTGGACCGCTCTCAGAGGGGTTCTAAATTCTAACTTTTCCATTCAACATGATTCAACCTCTCTCAACTGCCAAGGAGGATATGATTAATGAAGTCTCTGGGTGTCCCTGAACCTTTTGGCTGCATCTGTTTTTTCTATATTCAACAGAAAATATTGATGGGATCCTACAGAACTTTTGCTGCCTGGTGCTTTAGAGAAATCTAGTGAACATTTTAGTTTAAATCTGCCCCTCAGGTCCAGGCAGCAGCACTACTGAATTAACAGGAAGAGGCCTTGTCTGACCCGCTTAGCTCCATCAGTTCCACAGCAGTAGCTCAGTGAGACTGGCAAGTTTCTCTAGAAACAGGAGAGAGAATGAGGAGGACAGACAGAGTGCATCAGTAAGCAGGGGCTCTCCAGTATATGAACCACATCCCTCAAACATATCTGAGATGTCTTCCACTCTTGTGATACAATGCGTCAAGGTTGAATAATGTTATTCTGCGGCAAGTCAAGCAGCTTGCACAGTTTCCGTGGAGATTGAGTGGCCCCTAGCTGGCCCTCCCCTGGCTGCCTCTTTAATACCATTTGGTGTCGGGTTAAACACTCTGAAGGAACCTGTCTTCCTCCTGAACAGCCCTGGGCGCAATGTAATTCTGGGAGAGAAGAAGTGCTGTGGGACAGTCCATACTTTCCATTTTAGTCATTTAGCAGACGCTCTTATCCAGAGCGACTTACAGTTAGTGAGGACATACATTTTTCATACTGCCCCCCCGTGGGAATCGAACCCACAATCCAAGCGCCATGCTCTACCAACTGAGCTACAGGAGGCCTACCACCAACCTTTCCCCCAGCCACTGGATATAATGCTTGATGTGGAAGAATCCTGGCGCTTCAGCAGCCTGTTGAGTGATATAATATAAATAATAATAATATGCCATTTAGAAGACGCTTTTATCCAAAGCGACTTACAGTCATGTGTGCATACATTTTTACGTATGGGTGGTCCTGGGGATCGAACCCACTACCCTGGCGTTACAAGCGCCATGCTCTACCAATTGAGCTACAGAGTACCACATTCAGTTACTGTGGGCTTACAGATGAAAATGTGATTGATTGAGGTCTGAGTTCAAGACTTTCATAGGTTTTATGAATGAATAGCACAAAGCCATAATATGTGTCACGTTCATGTTGAAATTGACATGAAAAAAATAAAAAGGTTAAACTAATTGGTTAAGGTGGCAGGTAGCCTAGCATTTCGAGCGTTGGTTCTAATAGTTCTAATATGTTGATGTGCCCTTGACTTTGTGCCCTTGCTCAAGACTTTCAGAGGTTTTATAAATGAATAGCACAAAACCATAAGCTGCGTCATGATCATGTTGTGATTTTTTATTTATTTCTATGTCAAACTAATTGGGTAGGGCGGCAGGTAGCTTAGCGGTTAGAGCGTTGCACCAATAACCGAAAAAATCTGTCGATGTGTGGCACTACCCGAATTTTCTCCAGGGGCGCCGTACTACTATGGCTGACCCTGTAAGCATTTCACTGCATATATCTGGTGTATGTGACAATAAAACATATTTTATTTTTTATGAAAGTTGCATGTTCTATCTTATTTGCTACAAAAACAATTGAAATCCGAGTTGATAAACGGAACAACAATTTAAGTGCTCTGTTTGGGACTCTTGACAGCCATCATGTTGCACCAAAGTCATACGCTTAGTGCGCTCTTTTGTGTAGTGTAGTCGAATACTATTGGTGTACGGTATACGAGATAGCAGACAGCCAATCCGCTCAAGCCTTGTTAACATGTTGCAACAATAACACAACTTGTTTCCTCAAGAGATAACGGCTTCAGTTTTCGGTGAGTTATTTAGTAGTTATCTAACTTAATTATATATTTTTTAATTGTATGGAATGTGACTTCAGCCAGGACAACATTTCAGGCACGGATTTCTGTTTTCACGGAGTCTCAACGGGGGGAGACATCTAACGTTTACATCGAATCGGCAGCCGCCATTACACCACCGAAGAAGTGAATGCCACCCTTCTTCGTCGTTTTTACAAAGCACAGAAAATATCTTTAGAGCGACTGCTGGGAGACATAGTGGTGGATTAGTTTAGCTAACCTGACAACTGACTTGTATTGATAAAACTCAAGCAGTTTTAAGGTGATATTAATCGTGGTTATGTAGCTAAACGTTGCTTGAATTGTTTGTTAGCGGAAATGCTAGCTAGCAGTTAGCTGGCAGTCAATCAATACAGAATAGGCTAACGTTATTTCCTTCCTACAAACCTGCAGCAACTAACTAGTAACGTTAGTTGGCTAAGCTAGTTAAACCCAAGCTAAACTTGCCAGTGCCACCAGCGAGTCAGATAGCCACCCCATAACAAGATAGCAAACAGCTAAATTGCTGACCTCGGGGATTTGTCAGGAGTCTGGATCGACTTTGGCATTAATTTGGCGCCATTAACTCACTTACACTGTAATGCTGCAAGTTAGTGTGACTGTATTGCAATGTACAGTACTGTAATGTCAGTACACCATTCACTAAAAGGTATTGGCTGTTTGTCGTATTAAGTGTTGCATGTTATCTGTTGGGGAAATTATAAGGCTGTATAAAGTAGCCTACAATAATGACCTAATCATATACCATTGTGGAATAGATTATTATTGCCAGAAGATCGACGACCAGTACACTTTTTTTACACTGAGCTGCACTGGGGTCGGAACGCAATCATGGTTACATTAAGACACTGTGGAGCCAGCACGAGATATGGGTCGGAAAACGTACCTCAATGCAGGGATGGGATATGCCACTGTACTCCAAATGTTACCTTTATCCACACTGCTCCATTGAGACAATTGAAATTCTGCTAGTTTTCCTGGAAAACAGCCCTTTTCGTGCTCATGCTAGCTAGCAGTAGTCACAGCAGCCATTCTAGAATGGCATGTCCATTGAATTGATTGGCTGACACTGCTATTCCAAATTGGCTGCAGTGGCTGCTGCTAGCTAGCATGAGGACAAAAGGGGCAGTAATGTGGTCATGTAGTGTATTTTTTATTAACCCATCCACCCTCTTCAGAGGACAAAAATAGCTTTTTTTCTTTTTACAGCTTTCTCTGTTACATATACACACATTTTAGACAACAGTTGGCAGGACCGACCATCTCAACCTTTAGTAGCACCAGCGTGGACAAAATAACAATTACCAACTGCCATTTTGTCTGAAAGTTCAAATCTCCTGTCTGACCAAACCCCAGGCACACATGTAGATACTAATTTCCATCAGTAGAGGGCAATGTTTACAACATGACATCAATCAAATGTTTTTACATCAGCCCCATTTGAAATGAAGACTTGCAAGCATTTTATAGATGGGGTAATACAACACATTCTCAATAGGTCTGCAAAAAAATATAATTATATTTAGATGCATCAGCTCTGTGTGTATGGGGGGGGGATAGGCTACATTTAGGTTTGTGAGATGTTAATAACATATTAGTTAGGCTACATTGTAGGCTAATACTTGAGTGCAAGTGTCGCTTGCAGACATAAAACAGGCCAGCCAACCTGAATTGAATATGATCAGTAATGCACTGTTTTGGTCTAGATCTCCTCTCTCTCCCTGTGGCAGGTATGGCGACGGATAGTGCCTCTGTGTACATGTGCTTCCCCTGCTACCAAGAGTTTGACACTTTGGAGGAGGTGCTGGCCCACCAGCTGACCTGCACCACAGAGAACGTGGGGAGTGGGGCCCCCACCCCGGTCTCCATTCCCTTCCTACAGACTCAGGTAATAGTGGAAGCTTCAAACTCCATGGACATTTACACTAAATAGGCTAGGTCTAGAACATTGTGTACTGTTGCTATATGAGTCAAACCAAGGTCTTGGATCATAAAGAATAACTTTTCATTCAACTTCTCTCATCTTTTGCACATCTAGGCTAAATGGTTCTGGATAAAAGCATCTGCTAAATGGCATATATTAGTGTTTTTATTATATTACAATTTATTAATACAATAGTGCGTATATTTCACAGTGTCGCCATTGTTGTGCTCAAGGCCTCCCATGTGAATGGGAGAGCCTTGTGATGCTTAAGCGTAATTCAGAGTCCACAAGTGCAGAGCTGTGATAGTCCGGCAGTCCATCCGTGGGGGAGGCACAACCCGACAGCGCACCTTCAAAATTCCCAACCAACGCGGCTCAGGTTTGAATGTGGTGACATTTGGAAAAATAGCTTGCCGCGCTGAGATTTCAGAAATTAAAGCCCAACGATCCAATACTCAAGAAAACTGCTGTGTGGATGCGGACGCATTCACGTTTTGGACTCTGAAAAGCGCTGTAGCCTACAAAACTGCACTGCATTCTACCCAGTACAAAAGGAATTAGATCCTCCGTTAAGTCATACATAACCAGGAATTTTCAGTTCACTGAGACATATTCCTTTGGGATACAGTTCATCCAAATGTTCTACTGCGTTAAGTGGCAGTTCTACAAATAATTCCTACAGAATATCTGCATGTCTGAAAGTTCATGAGTGAGAACATTCCATTCCATCTCGGCACCTGTGTTGATTCATAATAGGACATTACATGCACTGTCCTTGTTTTTTGTTTAGTTTATTTTTGGGGGATAAAAATAGACAATACAATATTCAATTCAGGCAAGAACACATATTATAAAAACCACCTTACACAAACATCTAAATAATATAAATAAAATAAGAAGATGACAGATCATATTACTTTCTATATCAAATATTGAATTATACTATTCCAATGTACAAATACTTTTTCTGTTACTATGTCATTTGAGGGAAAAACACTGTCCTTGTTATCACTGTATCGCTGCCTCGTAATGACAGCTACAGTATGCTCTGAGGTTCAAAACAGTGAGCCGTCGACCGTGAGTGACGTTTACCAGCGTCGCTCTACGAAATGTGGCCCCAGCCTCCCATGGTGACTGTCTCCTCCAGCTCAGAACCATAAAGCATGGGGTCATGAGTGACAGGCAAATTGCATCTTGAGTTGCTAGGGGGGAGAGAAGAGGAGCGTGAGAGATGAATCAGTCAGCTCCACCCCTCCTCCTGATGGATGGCTCATTGGCCTTCTCACAGATGAATCAGCTGTGGAAACATTCTATAAAACCTAAGTGCCTTATGGCATTCTGGCCCCTGCTCTGCCGTCAGCTGCCTTATTACTACCATTCTGACTTCATTAGCTAGATTATCATAATTTCTGTGTAACATTAAAGGCGACATTGCTATTTTTTTTTTTACCTTGATGCGTTCGGATCCAGAGAACTGTAATTACATGGAAGAGGCCTAGTAGGAAATTAGAAGCTTTGTTTTTTAGCATTGAAAAGGAAGATGGAAAATGAACACAGAGGTAGAACCGCTTTGTAATATGAATGTATTTATTTACATTTCATTACCCATCTCGCTTACCAAGAGGGGAAAAAATAAGTGTTATTAAAAAGGAACTTCAGTGAAGTGGTGTGCTCCCACAATTACTTTAATGACATGTTGACCCATGTGTAATATTTTAGTGCACTTCCCGAGTTGAAGTCCAGTTCTGAAATCGGTAATTAAATAAATTCATTATATGGTACAGGCCTCTATACCCACTAGCCAGGCTCATTGACCAAACAGGCATATGGGCCCTGGTCAAAAGTAGAGCACTATAAGGAATAGGGTGCTATTTGGGATGCAGACACAGTTTCCTGTCTCAAGTCCTTCTAGGAGACAGTGACTCAACCACCAACGTCACATTGAAAATGCTCTCTCATCAAGAAGATGTTAATACACACATACATTACACTATTTCAAGAGCTCCGGTCGGTCCGCAGTAATCGTTTTTGCCACGTTGGATAAGAACAGTGTCAGCGGCAGTTAAAGTTACATTGTCTGGTTTTATAACTCAGCTCCCTCACTGGGCTAAAACGCTAAGTAGTGAGTACTTACAGTGAGGGGGAAAAAGTATTTGATCCCCTGCTGATTTTGTATGTTTGCCCACTGATAAAGACATGATCAGTCTATAATTTGACTGAACAGCGAGAGACAGAATAACAACAAAAAAATCCAGAAAAACGCATGTCAAAAATGTTTTAAATTGATTTGCATTTTAATGAGGGAAATAAGTATTTGACCCCCTCTCAATCAGAAAGATTTCTGGCTCCCAGGTGTCTTTTATACAGGTAACGAGCTGAGATTAGGAGCACACTCTTAAAGGAAGTGCTTCTAATCTCAGTTTGTTACCTGTATAAAAGACACCTGTTCACAGAAGCAATCAATCAATCAGATTCCAAACTCTCCACCATGGCCAAGACCAAAGAGCTCTCCAAGGATGTCAGGGACAAGATTATAGACCTAGAAAAGGCTGGAATGGGCTACAAGACCATCGCCAAGCAGCTTGGTGAGAAGGTGACAGCAGTTGGTGCGATTATTCGCAAATGAAAGAATCACAAAATAACTGTCAATCTCCCTCGGCCTGGGGCTCCATGCAAGATCTCACCCTGTGGAGTTGCAACGATCATGAGAACGGTGAGGAATCAGCCCAGAACTACACGGGAGGATCTTGTCAATGATCTCAAGGCAGCTGGGACCATAGTCACCAAGAAAACAATTGGTAACACACTACGCCGTGAAGAACTGAAATCCTGCAGCGCCCGCAAGGTCCCCCTGCTCAAGAAAGCACATATACATGCCCGTCTGAAGTTTGCCAATGAACATCTGAATGATTCAGAGGACTACTGGGTGAAAGTGTTGTGGTCAGATGAGACCAAAATGGAGCTCTTTGGCATCAACTCAATTCGCCGTGTTTGGAGGAGGAGGAATGCTGCCTATGACCCCAAGAACACCATCCCCACCGTCAAACATGGAGGTGGAAACATTATGCTTTGGGGGTGTTTTTCTGCTAAGGGGACAGGACAACTTCACCGCATCAAAGGGATGATGGACGGGGCCATGTACCGTCAAATGTTGGGTGAGAACCTCCTTCACTCAGCCAGGGCATTGAAAATGGGTCGTGGATGGATATTCCAGCATGACAATGACCCAAAACACACAGCCAAGGAAACAAAGGAGTGGCTCAAGAAGAAGCACATTAAGGTCCTGGAGTGGCCTAGCCAGTCTCCAGACCTTAATCCCATAGAATATCTGTGGAGGGAGCTGAAGGTTCGAGTTGCCAAACGTCAGCCTCGAAACCTTAATGACTTGGAGAAGATCTGCAAAGAGGAGTGGGACAAAATCCCTCCTGAGATGTGCGCAAACCTGGTGTCTGACCTCTGTGATTGCCAACAAGGGTTTTGCCACCAAGTACTAAGTCATGTTTTGCAGAGGGGGCAAATGCTTATTTCCCTCATTAAAATGCAAATCAATTCATAACATTTTTGACATGTGTTTTTCAAGATTTTTGTTGTTGTTATTCTGTCTCTCACTGTTCCAATAAACCTACCATTAAAATTATAGACTGATCATTTCTTTGTCAGTGGGCAAATGTACAAAATCAGCAGGGGATCAAAAACTTTTTTCCCTCACTGTACTCTGAAACTAAATAAATCAGACATGACTGAAATGTATTGTAATGGTGATTTAGTTTGTGGCATCAAAACAAGCAACAAAAAAATATTCACTAAAGACTACGGAGATGAAACCATATCCATAATAGTAGTCTGTTTCTACATACAATACCAAATATGTTTCTGCATTCCTCAATTCTAACGATGACGCCAACAAATTGGCTAAAGCAGAAACAAGCTGGTAGTACTCAGTCTATGCTGGTACTACTCAGTCTAGGCTACTATAACAGAATGAGCCACAGCGGTGCCTCTGCTTGAATGAAGACACTCCTGAAGGAACACATCATTAACCTCGACCTTGATGGTTCTTATCATCCTAATGGATCAACGAGCAGATCTCAAACTCCATCTGAACTCCGCTGATAGGCCTATGATATTTATCATCACCCTGCCCAGGCCCTCAGCCCTTATCTGCCTCCCCCCTCAGAGAAACCCTACCTCCCAGGCTCTGATGATCTAAAGACTGCTGTCTGCTCTCATTGACCCCTTTGTCCTCTGAATAATCTATTACTATATTCATCTATTGTCATCCCTCATCTGCCAGACAAAAACACTGTTCCTGTTTGAATTGACTTTCGGTTACTGGCCCAATGCTATATCCGCTAGGCTACCTGCTGCCCTGTGATGGTATTGCTATGCAGTACTGCCATGGAAACCTCCATTGTTAGGTGGAGGAGTCCTTTCAATTTGACACAAAAAAATATTGACGTTTTCGTTCACTCATTATTGTCCAGACTGGTCAGCTTGTGTTTTGTCTTCTTTTCTCACATTCTCTTTTTCTTTCCCTCGCTCCAGCAGCAGGTGTATACCCGGCCCATTGCTCCATCGCCTGCCCCTCAGACCAAGGCTAGTGCCTCCTCTGAGCTGCCCAGCTCTGGTGCACCAGGCCTGGCCATGGCCAGCCCAAAGAAGCCCTCCTCAGGAGACCAGCCCAAGATCCTGTACCAGTGTGGAGACTGTGACGCCCTGTTCGACTCCCTGATCCTCTGGCAGCAACACCGCAAACATGGCCAGTGTCTGCAGACCAAGGCAGGACCCACCCAATCACAACCAGGACCAGAAGAGACCGGCTCTGGATCCGGATCAGAACTGGCCCCAGAGGGAGGGGGGAAGCAGGGACAGGCTGAAGTGGAGGTGGACCTGGGTCCAGATGAACCAAACGAACCAAACTCACCAGATGAAGGAGGAGGGGGCAGAGGAAGAGAGAGAGCGAGAGGTAGAGGAAGAGGGAGAGGAAGGGGTAGAGGGAGAGGAAGAGGAAGGAGTCAGGAGAGGGCACAACAAACCCAGCAGCAGCAGGATGTAGTGAAGACTGAGCTACCCGTGGAGAAAGAGAAAGAGGAGGGTGGGATGAGTGCAGAGCACACACCAGCCACCCTGGATCATGCGTACCTGCCAAACACCACCAACAGAGGGCAGGAAGGAGGAGAGAAAGAGCCAGCAACAGAGAGCGTAGAAGTATCCACTGGATCTAACGCCTCTGAGATCCAGGCTCAGGCAGCCCATTCATCTACAGAGACCCAGTCTGCAGCAGACAGCCAGTCCATCCCTGACCCCGCTCCCTCCCAGGAGCCCCCAGACCCCGCTCCCTCCCAGGAGCCCCCAGACCCCACTCCCTCCCAGGAGCCCCCAGACCCCGCTCTCTCCCAGGACCCCCCAGACCCCACTCCCTCCCAGGAGCCCCCAGACTCCACTCCCTCACAGGACCCCACTCCCTCCCAGGACCTCCCAGCCGATAACCCTGGGGAGGAGCAGACTTCCTACTACTTCAGGATGAAGGCAGCCAAGAAGCTCAAGCCCCCGTCCAGCCTGCTATGTGTGGACTGTGGCTCCAGCTTCGGCATGGTGTCTGAGCTGGTGGCCCACCGCAAGGCCCAGCATGGCCTCAAGGAAGCCCTGCACCACTGCACCGTGTGTGGGGAGAGCTTCCTCAACACCACCCTCTTCCTCTACCACCGCAAGCAGCACAAGGAGAGGGGAAAGGAGGGGTTTACACAAGCCCAGGCCCAGGGAGGACAGACGCAGAATGCAGAAGACCAGGATTATAAAACAGTAACAGTGCAGCAAGAGGTGGTGGAAGAGGTGGTGGAAGAGTCTAAAGAGGAGACAGCGGGGGTGGCTGATTCCCAGAACAATGGAACTGAGGAGCAGGACCAGGATGGTACCCCCTCTACTTCCACTGTCTCTACCTCTGCTCCGGTTCAGGTGCCCAAGGTTGTCCAGGGCCAGAGTTTCCTGTGTGCCCAGTGTGGAGCCAGCTTCAGTAAAGAGCCAGAGCTCAGTACCCACCGTAGGGACAAGCATGGCCTGAACGAGCCGCTCCACCACTGTTCCCAGTGTGGCCAGAGCTTCATGAACACCACCCAGTACCTTTACCACCGACGCCAGCACCGTGGGGAACCAGGGGCTGGGGCAGGAGCAGCCACGGCTCCCCAGGGAAGCCCCCGCGCCCCCAAGAGGATGCTGTCCCCCCCTGCTGCCTCGTCCAGTGCTGCGTCAGGCTCACCGGCTAAAAGACCTGCTATCAGGATACGCAGCATCAACGATCTCAAAGGTAGGTTCAACCCAATGGCAGCTGGGTTCAACTCAATGGGAAGACTTAACTCTGCTGTAAGGGTACCTAAAAAATTAATAAAAAATAGCCTGAAATCCTAACTGATTCCAATCCAAACTGAATATTGCTATGTTTCACTATTGTTTAAGGTTATTTTGACTGACCGTCACTAGTTTCTGACCATGCTCTCTTTCCTCATTGGGAAAACAAAGACAAGGGTAAAGAGGTGAATCCAGTCATCCTTAAGGAAGAGCAAGAGGAGAAGACTGTAGCGGAGGAACAACCTGACACCAACCTCCCCCCTCCAGCCAAGCTGATGCAGGACTGGTCCCGCACCCCTCTCCCCCACGTCTGCCCCCACTGTGGCCAGACCTTCACACGCAGGGGGTTCCTCCGCGCTCACGTCTTCAGCCACACCGGAGAGAAGCTCTTCACCTGCAAGGTACTTCTAGACTGGAGATGTGTTCTATTGAAAAGGATGTGAAATATTGATGTTAATGACTGAAACTAGTTGTGTATAAACAAGTAGCAGGAGTTAGTTAGGAATAGCTCTCCTATTATATACTTAATTAGTATTTTTCTGTTTAATCTATGTGACGAAATCTCAGTGCTCTTGTGCTATGTGAAATAGCTATGTTGTACTGGGCTTTCTTCAATCAAATTCCTCCTCGTTCTTGGATAATTCAGGTGTGTCAGAAGTCGTTTGCGTCCTCTCCCAACCTGCTGCGCCACAGCCTGACCCACATGGGCACCAAACCTTTCCCCTGCTCCGTGTGTGGCAAGCGCTTCTCCCAGCCGGGCGTCCTGAAGAGGCACGGCCTCACCCACAGCCAGCCCAAAGCCCGCCGCCGCAGGTCCAGATGGAAGGTCAGACATGGGGGGAGTCATTGCACCCTATAGCACCCTATTCCCTATGTGGTGCACTACTTTTGACCAGGGCCCATAGGGCTCTGTTCCCAATAGGGCTCTGTTCCCCAATAGGGCTCTGTTCCCCAATAGGGCTCTGTTCCCCAATAGGGCTCTGTTCCCCAATAGGGCTCTGTTCCCCAATAGGGCTCTGGTCAAAAGTAGTGCAATATATAGAGAATGCGGAGCCATTTGGGACCTGATTACCTGATGTTTTTAGAATGTCTTACTATCCCTGGAGAACATCTCTGAACATACCACAGACAAGTCCTGGAGAGCCACAGCTTGAACAGGGTTTTGCTCCAGCCCAAACGGGTGTGTTGATGCTGGGCTGGAACAAATATCTGTACACACTGTGGCTCTCTAGGATCGGAGAAATTCAGGAATGCTATTTGTCTCTACGTTAACATTGAGACAGACTGTTAGTTGTATCCCCTGATGTTGTGCTGTGTCAATGACGTCCCTGCAGAAGCGGACACCAGAGGGGGAGGATGAAGAAAGCCAGCTGTTTGCCTGTCCCAACTGCACTGCTCGGTTCCAGACTGACCAACAGCTGCAGGAGCACAGGTATGGCTGTGACTGGGCTGTGACTCATTTAAATGCGCAGGTTGAAATCAACCCCAAAGGCCTGTTTCACAGAACTAGATTAGACAAGGAGCACAGGTGACGCATTTCAATGTGTAAGTTACCTTGATTTAACCCTGCATGTTTTACAGGTAGAAACAAACACACGGCTGTACCGTATTTACAGTGAAAGTAGAGCACAAGACAGGACTGAGAACAGGAGATGTGCTACACATAACCCAAACACAGGCCAGACCCTGTTCCTTCACAGGCCAGACCCTGTTCCTTCACAGGCCAGACCCTGTTCCTTCACAGGCCAGACCTTGTTCCGATACAGGCCGGACCCTGTTCCTACACAGGCCGGACCCAGTTCCTACACAGGCCAGACCCAGTTCCTACACAGGCCAGACCCTGTTCCGACACAGGCCGGACCCTGTTCCTACACAGGCCGGACCCAGTTCCTACACAGGCCGGACCCAGTTCCTACACAGGCCGGACCCTGTTCCTACACAGGCTGGACCCTGTTCCTACACAGGCCGGACCCTGTTCCTACACAGGCCGGACCCTGTTCCTACACAGGCCGGACCCTGTTCCTACACAGGCCGGACCCTGTTCCTACACAGGCCTGACCCTGTTCCTACACAGGCCTGACCCAGTTCCTACACAGGCCTGACCCAGTTCCTACACAGGCCTGACCCAGTTCCTACACAGGCCTGACCCTGTTCCTACACAGTGAGGAGATTTAGGCAGAGTTGTTAACAGAGACAGAGATGCCTTGGCGCCCTTGAGCCCTCGCCAGCGATGATTGACAGGCGGGTGGCGGTAAATTAAGATGATAAGGGGTAGGGTGAGAAAGCGATGGAGACAGACAGAAAGGTGTCAGAGTTTGGCCCTCTTATTCTTAGGCTGAGGAACTAGAGGTGGGGGATGCGAGGAGGGAGGGGGTGAGGCAGGAGAAATGATCCGGGGATCAATAGGAGGGCGTGATCAGGGAGTGAATGGAGCGTTACCCTTGAACTGCCTGTCAGTGTGTAGTTAGGGCGAAGCAGGAAGTCCCAGTGTCTCTGTGCAGGGTACAGTCCGTATCCCTACACCCCATCTCATTAGCGAACACTTGGGGGTGTGGAGAGACGACCTGGACTGAAACTTTAATTCTCAGGGTCATCTCGGCCTGAAATATTGATTCCTATTGTCAGCCCTGTGTAGAGGGAGGATCGACCAGACAATTTATATAGGGCCGTAAGTGGTCCCTTTAGCATCTAATATTAAACGATGGGGTTAAGTACTTTACAAATCCATTATCATCAGTCATGAATTATACATGGAACACAATGTATTTATCAGTGGTTCATAATCATTATTTCTTTAGCTTGACTGTTGTCTTTACTCGCCTGATGCCCACACTGACCATTTAGGACAGTGTGACGAACATTATCGTTGCCAAGGCCATTGACTCAGCTACCTGAAATGCATTGGCTAGTGGCGAGCACTAAAACACCTGCTAACCAGGGTTGATTAGTGGAATCTGAGTGTTTTAATGCTTGGCTAGAATAAAACTTTGACACTGTAGTTAAGAGTTGAATACCTCCACTGCTGAAGAAATGTGTTTAGGTGAACTTTTCCACCACCCTGATATCCCAAACCCTGGTCCTCCAGTACCCCCAACAGTACACATTTTATTGTAACCCTGGACAAGTACACCTGATTCAACTTGTCAAGTTATCATCAAGCCCTCAATGAGTTGAATGAGGGGTGTTTGTCAAGGGCTAAAACAAAACTGTGTACTGTTGTGGGTACCCGAGAACCAGGGCTGGGAAACACTGATCAAACACAACACTGATCCAGCCAGTTAAATACATCCCAGTGGTTCTCCTCCCTCTCCTTCCCCCAGGCTATATCCTTCCATTATGGAATGGATAAACATAGGCTCTCATATCTCATCACACACTGAAACCACCCGTTTATCTGCAGCCATTGTAATTTTTGACACACCTAATAACTCCGTATTGAACCTTAAAAAGGCTTAACAACACGGTTAAGCACACAGGTCTGGAGCTAATCCTAATACTGTGACACTAAGGTGATAGCCAGCATGTGGTTGTTTGTGTTATTCCTCCTCTGTGTGGATGCGGATTACAGTGGGCCCTTGAAGCGTGGCTTACATGCATCTACAAATGACACACTGCAGTGTTATTAGTACCAGCGAGCTGCTGCACATATTGTTGATGATGGTGGTGAGCCTTTTGTCCCTTATTTTCAATTCCTCACAGCTTTATTTCTTTCTCAGTTTCCAAGAAAAACATATTGCTCATTGCAGTACTGTATTAATAGCGCTTGTTTTATAGCTCTTTGTCTTTCTAGCCCTCTCCTTTTTCATTTTCTGCTCTGAAAACCCCCCCCAAACATTTCTGTAGTAATTTATTCAGTACTGTATTACTAACATTAGTTGGTACATGTTGTTTATACTTCTTCCCTTTTCATTGTGTTCTGTCCATCAGACTGCTCCACACCAGCCACCCGTTCCCCTGCTCAGTCTGTGGAGAGGCCTTCAAACGCAGGAAGGAGCTGGACCTGCACTCCCTCACTCACCAAGGTAGCTCCTCCCCTCTCCTCTCAGCTGCCCTCCTCTCTGTGTGTCTGATAAGCACTGGACGAGACAGAGACCAGTGCCCGTATCCATAAAGCGTCTTTTGGATCATAATGAATTAGATTATAAGGACAGTGGTGACTATGTAGTGTGTACTAGTGTATGTGTGGGTTGTGAATTAGTGAAGCTGCTCATGATGGGGCTGATTTCCATGTTAAGTATGCAGAAGTAATCCCTGCGCCTTAGTAGTAATTAGGGGTATAACGGTTCACCAAACCCATGGTTTGGTACGTATTGCAGTTTTGGGGTCATGGTTCGGTTTCGGTACAGAGGGAAAATTAAATGCCATTCACAATGTTCCTTGCATTGTCTGTTGTGACCGGATTGTTATGTTGGGCCTGAAGTTTCTACTCAAATGCTGCGTTTGTAACCATGTGGGAGGTGGGACTTTACCAGATGTGAAGTCGTAAATACCAGTTGGATGCATTCATGTGATCTGAACACGTTGAGAAACGCAGATTGGCTAATGGCTGACAAGCTGTGTCAACCATAAACTAAAAGTACAGCTATAATGCTTGTAAACAAATTATAGTTAAAAAACCACTTGAATAGATTGCTTTTTATAAATAATATTTTGTTGCATTTAACTGCCAAAAATGCTGTTATAGAGGTAATTTCCTTACTAGGTGAGGTCAGAGGTCACCATGTGGGAGAAGTGGGTGCTCAGGATGATAGTTTCCCACTAGTAATTACCCGTTTGAGTGCCGTTCAAGTGGATTATTCCCAGTTGAATGTGGTAAATTCAAAATTCCCACTTAGTTAAGAACGCACCATGACATTGCCTCCTTCAGTGCCAGATGTGGACTCTAATAAAGGGGGCGTGTCTGTAGTACAGTACATCTCCCACTCCTGCCTATATAGAGCGTGTACTACCTGTTTGCTGAAATGGGTCGAAGAGGGAAGTTTGTAACGTGGCTCAAGCACTTTCATAAGGTGCTAAAACCCACTATTCTAAACCACAGAGAATGGGCGCATACCAAAAATATAAACATAGCCTACCTATCGCTCTTGTAATTTATTTGGCCTGATCAAAACCAGCTGCCAAGGGCTGCTTGAATGCAGAGGGGAGACGATGTTGTATAGTAGTTTCTTTGCGTTTCCATCTTGCTCTAGTATACTGGGGTGATGTTGCCATAAATGTGTCAACATATTTGAAGTGTTGGCAGCTACATAGGCTATTCTCGTTGAGCGTGGCGACATACTGTTACTGTTTTATCTACAACTATCCATCACCGCTGTAATCTACTGGGAAGCCAAAATGTTCCCGAACTGGAGATTTAAACGATGATGGAGGATCCTCCAATTCTGGTTTATCGAATCGACCCCACAAATGAATGGGTCAAAATATCGGCTGATCTTCAGGTCTGGCATCACGGCAACATAGCTGCCGTTGACAGCATCAGTGCGGTCGGGGTCAGAAATGAACGCACCTCGGAGAGCGAGAGATACAGTTGAAGTCGGAAGTTTACGTACACCTTAGCCAAATACATTTAAACTCAGCTTTTTACAATTCCTGACATTTTAATCATAGTAAAAATTCCCTGTCTTAGGTCAGTTAGGATCACCACTTTATTTTAATGTGAAATGTCAGAATAATTGTAGAGAGAATGATTTATTTCAGCTTTTATTTCTTTCATCACATTCCCAGTGGGTCAGAAGTTTACATACACTCAATTAGTATTTGGTAGCATTGCCTTTAAATTGTTTAACTTGGGTCAAACGTTTCGGGTAGCCTTCCACAAGCTTCCCACAATAAGTTGGGTGAATTTTGGCCCATTCCTCCTGACAGAGCTTGTGTAACTGTGTCAGGTTTGTAGGCCTCCTTGCTCACACAAGCTTTTTCAGTTCTGCCCACACATTTTCTATAGGATTGAGGTCAGGGCTTTGTGATGGCCATTCAAATACCTTGACATTGTTGTCCTTAAGCCATTTTGCCACAACTTTGGAAGTATGCTTGGGGTCATTGTCCATTTGGAAGACCCATTTGCAACCAAGCATTAACTTCCTGACTGATGTCGAGATGTTGCTTCAATATATCCACATAATTTTCCTTCCTCATGATGCCATCTACTTTGTGAAGTGCACCAGTCCCTCCTGCAGCAAAGCACCCCCACAGCATGATGCTGCCACCCCCGTGCTTCACGGTTGGGATGGTGTTCTCTGGCTTGCAAGCCTACCCCCTTTTTCCTCCAAACACAATGATGGTCATTATGGCCAAACTGTTCTATTTTTGTTTAATCAGACCAGAGGACATTTCTCCAAAAAGTATGATCTTTTGTGCAGTTGCAAACCGTAGTCTGGCTTTTTAATGGCGGTTTTGGAGCAGTGGCTTCTTCCTTGCTGAGCGGCCTTTCAGGTTATGTCGATATAGGACTCGTTTTACTGTAGATACTTTTGTACCTGTTTCCTCCAGCATCTTCACAAGGTCCTTTGCTGTTGTTCTGGGATTGATTTGCACTTTTCGCACCAAAGTACGTTCATCTCTAGGAGACAGAACACGTCTCCTTCCTGAGCGGTATGACAGCTGTGTGGTCCCATGGTGTTTATACTTGCGTACTATTGTTTGTACAGATGAACGTGGTACCTTCAGGCGTTTGGAAATTGCTCCCAAGGATGAACCAGACTTGTGGAGGTCTACAATTATTTTTCTGAGGTCTTGGCTGATTTCTTTTGATTTTCCCATGATGTCAAGCAAAGAGGCACTGACTTTGAAGGTAGGCCTTGAAGTACATCCACAGGTACACCTCCAATTGACTCAAATGATGTCAATTAGCCTATCAGAAGCTTCTAAAGTCATTACATCATTTTCTGGAATTTTCCAAGCTGTTTAAAGGCATAGTCAACTTAGTGTATGTAAACTTCTGACCCACTGGAATTGTGATACAGTGAATTATAAGTGAAATAATCTGTCTGTAAACAATTGTTGGAAAAAATACTTGTGTCATGCACAAAGTAGATGTCCTAACCGACTTGCCAAAGCTATAGTTTGTTAAGAAGAAATTTGTGGAGTGGTTGAAAAATGAGTTTTAATGACTCCAACTTAAGTGTATGTAAACTTCCGACTTCAACTGTATGTGATTGGTTGGAATTGAGCCATTGATTATTAGTTAATGGTCTATTGTTGGAGATTATCCTTATTAAATGTTTCAAAGGAGGGCTCCTCAGGGAGGATTGGTGAACGAACGCTCCAGCCCGGAGGGAGGATTCTGCTGGGTTGGCGTTGCCGTGGTAACTGTAGATGCCGGCGGCTAAGACAGGATACATCAAAGCTCAGCGGCTTCTCTCTTTTTCTCTCCTCTTCCTTTGCTCCTTTAGCTTCACAAACAGAGAGCCTGAGTGTGTTTTCCAACATCCAGACTGTCAACAGTAGTGCATGTGTCTGTCTGTGTGTCTATAAATAAGTTACCTTAAGCCACATACTGTAGCCTATACTGAGTGATGACTATACAGATAGAATACCCTGTAACCCAGTGTGAACCCAGTGTGTGTTTTGGTGGGTAGGGACGGGAAGGGCCTGTAACCATCCCGGCCTTTCCATATTTTTAGTGTATTTCAACTGATTTCATGTACACTCTCGAAACACTGTTTGGACTGTGATAAACACTAATTTAGTAAGTAATTAACTCATTCTGCCCACCCCCTCTCCCCAGATAAGGAGCCAGTGTTGTGCCCCCACTGTTCCTCCCAGTTCCTGAACCAGTCAGTGTTGGACATCCACCTGCAGCGCTGTACCAGCTCAGAGGAGGACAAGACTGTGGGCCGCGGCCGGGGACAGGGACGGGGACGCTCCATGGGACAGGTACACTGGCCGCCTACTCTATACTAGTTATTCCTTATATACAGTTGAACTCGGAAGTTTACATACACAAGTAATTTTTCCAACCATTGTTTACAGACAGATTATTTCACTTATAATTCACTGTATCACAATTCCAGTGGGTCAGATGTTTACATACACTAAGTTGACTATGCCTTTAAACAGCTTGGAAAATTCCAGAAAATGATGTAATGACTTTAGAAGCTTCTGATAGGCTAATTGACATCATTTGAGTCAATTGGAGGTGTACCTGTGGATGTATTTCAAGGCCTACCTTCAAAGTCAGTGCCTCTTTGCTTGACATCATGGGAAAATCAAAAGAAATCAGCCAAGACCTCAGAAAAATAATTGTAGACCTCCACAAGTCTGGTTCATCCTTGGGAGCAATTTCCAAACGCCTGAAGGTACCATGTTCATCTGTACAAACAATAGTACGCAAGTATAAACACCATAGGACCACACAGCTGTCATACCGCTCAGGAAGGAGACGTGTTCTGTCTCCTAGAGATGAACGTACTTTGGTGCGAAAAGTGCAAATCAATCCCAGAACAACAGCAAAGGACCTTGTGAAGATGCTGGAGGAAACAGGTACAAAAGTATCTACAGTAAAACGAGTCCTATATCGACATAACCTGAAAGGCCGCACAGCAAGGAAGAAGCCACTGCTCCAAAACCGCCATTAAAAAGCCAGACTACGGTTTGCAACTGCACATGGGGACAAAGATCATACTTTTTGGAGAAATGTCCTCTGGTCTGATTAAACAAAAATAGAACAGTTTGGCCATAATGACCATCATTGTGTTTGGAGGAAAAAGGGGGTAGGCTTGCAAGCCAGAGAACACCATCCCAACCGTGAAGCACGGGGGTGGCAGCATCATGCTGTGGGGGTGCTTTGCTGCAGGAGGGACTGGTGCACTTCACAAAGTAGATGGCATCATGAGGAAGGAAAATTATGTGGATATATTGAAGCAACATCTCAAGACATCAGTCAGGAAGTTAAAGCTTGGTCGCAAATGGGTCTTCCAAATGGACAATGACCCCAAGCATACTTCCAAAGTTGTGGCAAAATGGCTTAAGGACAACAATGTCAAGGTATTGGAGTGGCCATCACAAAGCCCTGACCTCAATCCTATAGAACATTTGTGGGCAGAACTGAAAAGGCGTGTGTGAGCAAGGAGGCCTACAAACCTGACTCTGTCAGGAGGAATGGGCCAAAATTCACCCAACTTATTGTGGGAAGCTTGTGGAAGGCTACCCGAACCGTTTGACCCAAGTTAAACAATTTAAAGGCAATGCTACCAAATACTAATAGAGTGTATGTAAACTTCTGACCCACTGGGAATGTGATGAAAGAAATAAAAGCTGAAATAAATCATTCTCTCTACTATTATTCTGACATTTCACATTCTTAAAATAAAGTGGTGATCCTAACTGACTTAAGACAGGGAATTTTTACTAGGATTAAATGTCAGGAATTGTGAAAAACTGAGTTTAAATGTATTTGGCTAAGGTGTATGTAAACTTCCGACTTCAACTGTAGATGGTGTCGTGACGTGACTTACTTTAATGTATGACTGGTATTTATCGAATCACCTAACTATGTTTAATTGTCACTCGATTAAATTAATCATGTAAGAATTAACTCATTAGGAATTTGGGGCACCACGGAATAAGTTGTTTAACGAGTTACCATCTCCCGAATTAAACTCTTAGAAGATATATGTCATATATATATCGATAACAGTCACTTATTAAATAATTACCTCTTATCAGTCTCATTCTGAACGTCGCATAATCCTTGAACCTGCAAGGACCCTAACCTTATTGATGAATCATTAATACACAAATTGGCTTAATTATTTATTTATTTACTAACTAACTAAATAATAACAATACAAACACACACACACACAGGTTATTGATTACTAACGTAATACAATGAAAACAGGTCCCTAGTGGACTGGACTAACAATAGCATGAATGCTTGTGTAGAAGGAGGGTCAGAGTGGAAGGGAGAGACAGAGATTCAAACTACCGTGGTTACTTTGGAAACTACGCTCATTCGGATTAGAAATGCAACCTGTATTTACGTATAGCTGTCCTCGATAGTTGAGTTGATGATGTAGGACCCTGTTTGCCCACCAGAGATCCCAATGTCCTTGGTAGAGTTTCTGGTCGTAGTACTGGTTAGAATGGATACTTCAGATGTACCAGCAGTTGTCTGAGAGGGATTGTCCTCTATCTCGTGTCTTTAGTGAAAGTTCTCTAGACGACTATACATGCCAGCTGCAGACTGAAATGATAAGGTCTAGTGCATTGCCTTCCTCTTCACCTCGTGTAGAGTTTCTCCATTCCAAACGTGTGGACTAAGCGTGGCTAGTCACTGTGCATAGTTTATATGGGAAACTATCTCATTAGAAGACTAAAATCACATTCCTATCTTCACCAAAATACTCTCATACTTAATCATATATTTTATACAACATTTAGATGTAAACTTGATAGATAGAATATGTACACTTTCCGAGTTACAGTTATTACTTGATACCATCCTTAATGACATCACAAAATAATAAACAATATGACATGATTATTCTTTAGATCCCCATTGACCATTCCAAACACTTGGAGGTCAGGAATAATGTTCCAATGTCCAATCTTTTGATGTTGGAGTCTTGGCGGGAAGACTTCCTTTGTTAACAAAGGGGTCCTTTCTCCCACTACTTCATGGCATGGAAGAGAAAGTCTGCATGGTATTTATGACCGGTCATAAAACTGGCCCCCAGGAAAGGGGGTGTTCAAATCTTTGCCTAGCCGGCATGTTTGGTCCTCAACCCATGAGGGCAAGTCATGACAATGGCTACTGTAATAGTAGGATACCTTATATACACTAGTTATACCTTACATGGCTACTGTAATAGTATGATTAAGTGATAATGCCTGAGAAGCCGGTGTTTGGAGGATATATTGGCACGGGTGTTGTTTCTTCTCGGCCCGCAAACCGTGCCAATATATCCTCCAAACACCGGTGTCGAGAGCATTATCACTTCTTTACAACGGGTTACCAACATATTCAAATAAAGATTTACATATTTTCATTAAAACCGTTATTTTGATTAATTTATTCATACTATTTAATCCTTCCACAAGATATAGTCCCGACACATATCCAGGATTGCTACCGAAGCCGGCTGGTTGTCCGTTCTATCGGTTCGGTTACCAGAGATGCGACCCAGTCGTTAAGTCTTTTAGTTCTGTATCTATGGACTCTGCGACCCAGTCATTCATTCTAAATATTCTATTGCCATACTGGCTGGCAACGTTCTTATCCCTTGCTTCTTAACTAGCCAACTACGGCTAACTTACAGTCACGTCAAACAGTGCAGCCAGAATAACAACAAAGTAGCTGCATTTGCATTTGTTTAAGCTGTTTTCCTAGTGAAATGTTTTGGATACATCCATAACAATGATTTAACGATGCGCGATTTCACCTGGCATAGAAAATGTGCTCTCTTGTCAGGACACTGTTGTTCAGAGGAGCTAGCCAACAACACAGCTAACACAATCACTTCAAACTGAAGCTGGAAAGACTGCAAACTAGCTGCACTTAATTTCGTTTTACCTGTTTTCTATTGATATTTCTTTCTATATATATCCATAAAAATGATGCTGATTCATGATTTCGACTGGCTGAAAAAAGCTGCCTACCTGTCTGTCCCATCCCGACACATTCATTACTATGTGACAGCTGGAGATCAAATTTGAATATTGAAACAATGATGCAAATGTCGGAGAGACAGACTGCAAGGTTTATACAAATCTCCGCCGTGAAAACAGCATTCAGGATAAGACCCACCCGTTGTATAATTAAGCAATAAGGCCCGAGGGCGTGTGGTATATGGCCAATATACCACGGCTAAGGGCTGTTCTTATGCACGGCGCTACATGGAGTGCCTGGACACAGCCCTTAGCCATGGTATATTGGCCATACACCAAAAACCCCAGAGGTGCCTTATTGCTATTATAAACTGGCTACCAGACCAGTAAAAATACATGTTTTGTCATACCCGTGGTATACGGTCTGATATACCATGGCTGTCAGCCAATCAGCGTTCAGGGCTCTAACCACCCAGTTTATAATACCTTATACAGTTGAAGTCTGAAGTTTATATACACCTTAGCCAAATACATTTAAACTCAGCTTTTCACAATTCCTGACATTTAATCCTAGTAAAAATTCCCTGTCTTAGGTCAGTTAGGATCACCACTTTAGTTTAAGAATGTGAAATGTCAGAATAATTGTATAGAGAATGATTTATTTCAGCTTTTATTTATTTCATCACATTCCCAGTGGGTCAGAAGTTTACATACACTCAATTAGTATTTGGTAGCATTGCGACCAAGCTTTAACTTCCTGACTGATGTCTTGAGATGTTGCTTCAATATATCCACATAATTTTCCTTCCTCATGATGCCATCTATTTTGTGAAGTGCACCAGCCCTCCTGCAGCAAAGCACCCCCACAGCATGATGCTGTCACCCCCGTTCTTCACGGTTGGGATGGTGTTCTTCGGCTTGCAAGCGGCCCGCTTTTTCCTCCAAACATAACGATGGTCATTATGGCCAAACAGTTCTATTTTTGTTTCATCAGACCAGAGGACATTTCTCCAAAAAGTACAATCTTTGTCCCCATGTGCAGTTGCAAACCGTAGTCTGGCTTTTTTATGGCGGTTTTGGAGCAGTGGCTTCTTCCTTGCTGAGCGGCCTTTCAGGTTATGTCTATAGGACTTGTTTTACTGTGGTTATAGATACTTTTGTACCTGTTTCCTCCAACAAGGTCCTTTGCTGCTGTTCTGGGTTTGATTTTCACTTTTCGCACCAAAGTACGTTAATCTCTAGGAGACAGAACGCGTCTTCTTCCTGAGTGGTATGACAGCTACGTGGTCCCATGGTGTTTATACTTGCGTACTATTGTTTGTACAATAGCAAAGAGGCACTGAGTTTGAAGGTAGGCCTTGAAATACATCCACAGGTACACCTCCAATTGACTCAAATGATGTCAACAAGCCTACCAGAAGCTTCTAAAGCCATGACATCATTTTCTGGAATTTTCCAAGCTGTTTAAAGGCACAGTCAATTTAGTGTATGTAAACTTCTGACCCACTGGAATTGTGATACAGTGAATTATAAGTGAAATAATCTGTCTGTAAACAATTGTTAGAAAAATTACTTGTGTCATGCACAAATTAGATTGCCAAAACGATAGTTTGTTAAAAATAAATTTGTGGAGTGGTTAAAAAACGAGTTTTAATGACTCCAACCTAAGGATATGTAAACTTCCGACTTCAACTGTATATATGGCTACTGTAATAGTAGGATCCTACTCTACACTAGTATTACCTTATAGTGCCTTCAGAAAATATTCACACCCCTTGACTTTTTCCACATTTTGCTTTGTTAAAATTGATTAAATTTAGATTTTTTGTGACTGGCCTACACAGAATACCCATAATATCAAAGTGGATATACTGTATGTTTTTTGAACTTTTTACAAATTAATTATAAATGAAAAGCTGAAATGTCTTGAGTCAATAAGTATTCAACCCCTTTGTAATGGCAAGCCTAAATAAGTTCAGGATTAAACATGCGCTTCACAAGTTACATAAGTTGCATGGACTTATCTGTAAGGTCCCTCAGTCAAGCAGTACATTTCAACCACAAATACCAGGTTTTCCAATGCATCGCGTAGAAGGGTACCTATTGGTACATGGGTAAAAATAAGAAAAAAACAGACATTCAATATCCCTTTGAGCATGGTGAAGTTATTAATTACACTTTGGATGTTGTTATCAATACACCCAGTCACTACAAAGATACAGGCGTCCTTCCTAACTCAGTTGCCGGAGAGGAAGGAAACCGCTCAGGGATTTCACCATGAGGCCAATGGTGACTTTAAAATAGTTACAGAGTTTAATGGCTGTGATAGGAGAACTGAGGATGGATCAACAACATTGTATTTACTCCACAATACTAACTAATTGACAGAGTGAAAACAAGGAAGCCTGTACAGAATAAAAATATTCCAAAACATGTATCCTGTTTGCAACAAGGCAGTAAAGTAATACTGCAAAAAATGTGGCAAAGCTATTAACTTTTTGTCCGGAATCCAAAGTGTTATGTTTGGGGCAAATCCAATACAACACATTACTGAGTACCACTCTCCATATTTTGAAGCATAGTGGTGGCTGCATCATGTTATGGTTATGCTTGTAATGTTAAGGACTGGGGAGTTTTTCAGGATAAAAAAATATACGGAATATACTGTAGCTAAGCACAGGCAAAATCCTAGAGGAAAACCTGGTTCAGTCTAGGGATGGGCATTTTACTTTTTTTGACTTTTCAAGTACTTGCATGATTATTTTTTGAGTAATCCAGTACTTGAATGAAAAAAAAAATATATATTTTTGGAACAAGGGTGGCACTGGGAGAGAGAAAAAATGTGTGCACTTATCTATATGCCAACAGTGAGCAACAATGCCTATTTTATCATAGCTATTACAGATAACGAATCCTAATATCCAGTCAATAAAAAAAACAAGTGCCATTTAAGATTAATTTATTGAAACTGTAATATCAACTGGTTATATTATATCGTGGAACACAATCTTCGAAAAGGTAGTAGCCTCAGCAGTGTGGTGCTTGCTTATAGAAGCCTATGGCTGTGCAATGGCATAGCCCTTTTCACAGTCAAGACACTTATTTTATAGTAAAAACATTATGTAATATAACAGAATAAAATATAATATAATAGTAAAAATGTATGCACACATGACTGTAAGTCGCTTTGGATAAAAGCGTCTGCTAAATGGCATTATTATTATTATTATTATTATTAATGCGAAGTGATTTTCATCACCCTTCTGGAACAGTTATTCTCAGTGATCATTTGAAACGGGGTCAATTTTCTGAAGTTGAAAAACAAATTTTTCAAGGTTACAAACCAAAATCAGTCTTCTTTTCGATATACAGGCGTTCAATTTAGTTTATTCTGCCTGTTCCTTGGAATTTTCTAAATTGATTAACAATTCTACATTGAACACTGCATAGGGATGAATTATGGCCAGGAAATCTGTTTGGTGAGTATGCCTAGGCTTAATGATTCTGATGAAAATATGCTCTTTGTCTTTATCAAACTCATATTTTCGCATATTTTCAGCGTGGAACATGTCAATGGTTAGGGGGGGGGGGTAATAGCTTAGGCCAGGGTTCTTCAATTCCGGTCCTGGAGGGCCGAAACACTTCTGTTTTTTATTTCTACCTGGTAGTTAATTGCACTCACCTGGTGTCCCAGGTCTGAATTAGCCCCTGATTAGAAGGAGAGGATGAAAAACAGAGGTGTTTCGGCCCTCCAGGACCGGAATTGAAGAACCCTGGCTTAGGCTAACCAATTCTAAATGTCACTACCAGTTCGCAAAGTATGGTCGTCACTAAAGTTAAGTTACCACAGCCACATACTGTACATAGTCATAAAACCTGCCCGTTTCTACAATATCTTAAAATCTGATTTTAAACCTAACCGTTAACCCTAACCACATTGTTGACCCGTATCCCTAACCCTAACCTTAAATGAAGACCAAAAAGTACATTTTTGTTTTCATTAATTTTTACGATATAGCCAATTTTGACTCTGTGGTTGTGGTAACTAGTGACAACCGCAAAGTAGCCTATAAGCGGAAAATGACGCAATTATTCAAAAACTGCAGCTCATTGTTGGAACACATATTTCCCTACTTAAGTCAACCAGTCCATTTAGAATTTGTGATAAAACTGTCGTCATTTGACAAGGAATGTAGCTTGTGTATCCCATCAGTTAGATACGTTTTTATATGCATTTATTTCTGTAGGCGCAAACAGCACGCGTGTGCAGGGGCGGTGTGTTCAATAGGGCGATATGGGCGACGCACTGCCAAACGGGAAAAGGAAGGGATTTTTTTTCTAATCAATTATATCACGGCAACAGTAGTTATCAGTGTTCTAATCTGATCTGACTGCCACTAAATGTCCAATCAGGCTAAAGTCGTGCTTCAAATGCCCCCCCCCCCCCTTTTGGGGCGATTTCAGTCAGGTTGAAAATCGCCCAGAAGTCTGTCATAGACTCCCATGTAAAATCTATTTTTTTCAAATTTCAGAGCTTTCAATACAATCTCTATGGGTTTCTGAGGGCTTGCACTTACGCGCTTTCGTCATACGTAACGTAACCATGAACGTAACTAAGAAAATAGCGGGTAGCAGCGTCTCTGTTGCGACCTGCAGTGTGGCGTTATCTTATGTTTTTAATTTGTACACTTAGTGGCGTTATTTTATGTTTTTAATTTGTACACTTAGTTTACAAACATTCTGCCAACCATGGATTTCCAGTGGTGGGTTTTGGACTGATCTTTTTTCAGGAGCCGCCACTGCGCGTGTGTAGAGGGATCAATCGGAACGCAATTGAGTGAATGAGACACGGAGGGGAAAAGGAATTAAGGGACCAGAATTGTAATGTTAGGCTTGATTCATTTTTTGTTGTGTCCCGCAAATGCACATGTACACATGGAACAGTCAAAGCAAATTGACGTTGTCTTCAAGACAACATTTAGACCGAATAGTTTTACAGTATTTGAAAAAATACTGGTTAAAGATCGCGTTTTGACGTCGATGACTCATGCCCATCCATAGTTCTGCTGGGAGATTGTTGGTGCTGTCATCTTCAGGACAGGAATACCGGCTTACTTAACGGAGGAATAAACACACATGTTCATCGTTGGTGTTTCAACCAGAACCGGGGGAATGCCCTTTCTTTATTTTCACATGTTGTGTCGAGAAAACGTTGCTAATTATGCTGTGAGACCAAGGAAATCCGCTGACGCTGTACTCTGATTATAAAGGTTTATTATATCAGAGTATTCCAGCTTCAATTTATGGATGTCTGCAGACACCCGGAGAACAGCCGACCCAAATTCAAATATGCTGTTCTCACCTTCCTTTGTCCCAAACCATAGTATATATCCTATGTAATCTGATATGGGTATTTTCCCCTACAGACCACTCCCAGGAGTCCACACAACAGACTTCCTCTGTTCTATGGTGTCCCCACAAAACTGCTCCCCAGATGCTCCCTCTAAGCTGAATAAACATCCTCTCAGATACCATTTTGAAAACGTTAGCAAAGTCATAATTCCTCAGATACTACACACAATTTAATAACATATTAGTCTATATGTTAACACCCCCACTTGCTCTTATATTGTAGAAGTTGTATTCAACCTAACTATCAACACATTTAGCTTACAGTTATGCATCTCACAAATGTCAGTTTACATTCCAAACATATAACCCAATAATTTTTCATTTTTGAATTTCGTTACAGGTTTAGTCAAAACATCTGCAACCATGTCTGCCGTTGGACAATATTCAGTACTTATTTTACCATCACTGAGTGCAGATGGAATGAAATTATATCTGATGTCGACATGTTTACATCTCTGACGACATACTGGGTTCTTTGACAGAGCAATTGCACCTTGGTTATCTTCAAAGATTGTTACTGGTGCATATTGGCACTCACTATCCATCTGGCCCAATAACTGTACAAGGTACAAACTTTCTTGTGTAGTAGCAGCCAGTGCCATGTACTCTGCTTCACATGTAGATAAAGCTACTGTTGGCTGCTTCTTAGACCTCCATGAAATAACAGGTCCACATTTAGTTAAACTAAAACAATACCCTGTTATGCTTCGTCTGTCACTTTGATCTGCTGCCCAATCAGCATCACTATATGCTACGAGGTTGAGTTTTTCCACCCCCTTTTTGTAACACAACTCCTGATTCATTGTCTCCTTCAAGTACCTCAACACATGTTTAGCTGTTATTCAGTGTTGCTCTTTTGGTTCTGATAGGTATTGTGACAGCTTGCTGACAATCCAACTGATATCCGGTCTTGTACATGTCATCACATATATCACGCTGCCTATCACTTCACGATACCTTTTTTGAATCAATAGGTTCACCATCACCATCAAAGTTTTGTTTTTGTTCACATGGTGTTGACCTTGTTTTACAGTCTGACATACCAAACCTTTCCAGTATCTTGGTTATGTACCTTGTTTGGTTCATCTTTATTTTCCCTTCACTCTGTGTAAAATCAATGCCTAGGAAATGTCCAAGCCTCCCAAGATCTTTCATCTTAAATTTTTCACTTAACATTTATTTTACACTTGTGAGTCACTATCACTAGCAGCGATAATTAGATCATCGACCCAAATTATCAAAATGATCCTTTCTGTTGCAGTTTGTTTGTTATAAACACAGTGATCAGCTGGGTTCTGTGTAAAACCATTTTCACTAAGGTGATCATGCAACATTTTGTTCCAGTTCCTTCCTGACTGTTTCAGGCCGTACAGTGACTTGTTCAGTTTGCAGACTAGTTGCTCACCTGTATCTGACTTCAAAACCCTCTGGTTGCTCCATGTACACTTCACAGTCAATAGGAGCATGTAGATATGCTGTTTTGACATCCATCTGATGTAACTCTAAGTCATACTGAGCTGCTAGCTGCATCAAACAGCGTACTGATGTCATATTTGCAGTTGGAGAAAAGGTCTCCTTATAGTCTATTCCTGCCACTTGACTATACCCCTTTGCAACATATCTTGCCTTGTGTGTCTCAGTCTCATCTGAATTGTTTTTGGCAGTGTGGTCAATGTGAATGTATCATTTTCCCTAAGGGAATCCATCTCCTCCTTCATAGCAGTAGCCCAAATCTCTGATTTTGGTGAAATCATTGCTTCTTTGAAGGTTTGTGGTGCGTTGCACATTACTCTGTAGCAGTAGTCAACACTAGGTGGTATCTGGTCATCACCCTTCACTCATAGTCTTTTAAGTACTGGGGTTTCTTCCTCGCTCTGTCTGGATAGCGTGGACTCTGACTATCTGAAGTCTCGATTTGCACGTCTTGTGTCTCTTCGGAATTTTGATCTGCCATCTTGGCTTTTGGCATGGGGGATTCAAATCTCTCCCCATGAAGATCATCACTCATTTCCAAATCTGTCTGAGTTTGGTGTTCGACTACACCTTTTGTAACGAACTTGACTAATCTGTTTTTAAGAACTTTTCCAGTGTCTGGGTAGTAGACTAGGTATGCTGGACTATTTTTATCATACTCAACAGAAATACCCTTTTCACATCTTGAGTCCAACTTTTTCTTGTTCTGTCTTTATGCATAGCAAACAGATCCAAATTCTTTCATCTTTGAAAGATCAGGCTTTCTCCCAGTAATCATGTAGTATGGAGTCTGTCCTACACGCTTACTGTAACACCTATTGCGAATTACTGCAGCAGTCATTACAGCATATGTCCACAATTTCTTTGGTAGGTTGCTCTCAAGTAGCATGCATCTTGCCATTTCAAACAGTGTTCTCCAATTTCTCTCAGCGGTCCCATTTTGATGGGGTGAGTAAGGGGCTGAAGTTTCATGTCTTATGGCATTCTTACTGAGCAGTGACTGGAACTCTTTGGCTGTGTACTCTGTGCCATTATCTGACCTGACACACTTTATTTTCCCATAAGGGGCCACATCAGCAATAAACTTCTCAGTAGCTTTTACAGTATCACTCTTTGCTTTTAGGAAATACACAAAAACTGCCCCTGAATAATCATCCGTAAATGCTAGAGTATATCTGAACTCTCAAGAGCAGCTTTTGCCTTTCCATCAGGCTCTCTGTTTCTGCTCTGAACAAATTTTCCCTGTGTGCAGATTTCACAGTTGAGGGTAGATTTGTCAATCTTACCTGTGATTTTCATTCCCTCTGTCACATTTTCTAAATTTGACACATCCTCAAAATTACAGTGGCCAAGAATTTTGTGCCATGTGTGAATATCATAGCACCCATGACATCCATCATAATTTTCATCACTTACAGTGTTAAGATAGTAAAGTCTATCGTACTCCTCGATGTCAAAAGTGGTACCGTTCTTGTGGATGAGCTTGTTACACCCCTGTCGAAAGTTGACTGAAGCTCTGTTGGCTGTCGCTGCTTTAACAGAGAAAATGTCCTGTGGAAACGACGGCACATACAGCGCCTTCGTCAGCGTTGTTTTCACCCGACGACCCGTGTTGTCTCTCAGGTAAACCTCCGCTGCACCTCTCCTCTCCGCGACACCATTCGTTCTTGTTCCGTCAGCCAGCTCCACTGAATGTTTTTCCGGTATGAAGGTCTCGTCAAACTCCTTAAACTTCCCGATGTCCGTGACTATATGTAACGTTGCTCCCGTATCAACCATCAGCCTTTTTTGTTTCAGTCCACGAACCTGACAGTCACTTATTCTGAATGCAAATGTGTGGCCTTCAGCATCTGTTGCTTGTTTCATATTGTCTCTTCTTTTTCGTCTGCAATTTGCGTCAGTATGAGTGGAACTCTTGCAAAAACTACACCACTGTCTCCGTTCTCTGTGCTCTCCAGTAACGGTACATTTCCGGGCCTTGTGCCCTTTCTGGCCACAGTTGAAGCAGGTTATCTCGGTCCCTTTATCTCTTCCTCTTGGCCAGCTAACTTTAATGTTACTTGCCTTCATCACGTTGTCGTCAGTGGAAATGGCAGCAAACTTATCGGTGCTTTCATAGCTCCTCAACTTGGTTTTGAACTTGCCATAAGTTGTCGGCTCGTCACTCTGCGTTATGTGGATGGCAAACGGCTTAAATTATTCGGGCAAACCTTTCAGAATCATTGCAATCAACAGCCAGTCACTTAAAGTCTCTTCAGCATTCCTCAGTGCTGTAATAGCCGTCTCAGCACGAATGATATAGTCCGTAACACTTTCGTCAGCGGCTTTCTGAAGAGAAGTTAGCTCAGTGTAGAGGCTAATCACACGTGGCTTCCCTTTACCTGCATAATGTTCCCTCAATATCTTCAACGCTTTTCTCCCATCATCTGCTGCTTCTCTCATTATCAGGGAAAGACTTTTATCATCCAAAACCTGTATCAATTTGGCGTAGGCTTCTTCATTTTTCTCTCCATCTTCTTCATCTTCATCCAAGCTCAATATGGTGGCCTTTAGCCCTAGCAAACGCAAGTGCCCCAAAAACTTCGTCTCCCATAACTCGTAGTTTTTTTCATCTCCATCGAAACATAATCTATTCCATCGGCTTCCATGTTCCCTCCTTGGCCCATAACCTGTTGGTGCTGTCATCTTCAGGACAGGAATACCGGCTTACTTAACGGAGGAATAAACACACATGTTCATCGTTGGTGTTTCAACCAGAACCGGGGGAATGCCCTTTCTTTATTTATCGCACATGCGCAGTTGTACATCTCTCATAGGGCATAACTGTACCAGTGTAAGAACACAATTTAATAACGTATTAGTCTATATGTTAACAGAGATGAATTCACCTTTCATCAGGACAATAACCTAAAACACAAGGCCAAATCGACACTGGAGTTGCTTACCAAGAGTGGCAGAGTTAGTTTTGACTTAAATCAGCTTGAAAATCTATGGCAAAACCTGAAAATGGTTGTCTAGCAATGATCAACAACCAATTTGACAGAGCTTTAATAATTTTGAAAAGAATAATGGGCATCCAGGTGTGGAAAGCTCTTAGAGACTTACCCAGAAAGACTCACAGCTGTAATCGCTGCAAAGGGTGATTCTAACATGTATTGACTCAGGGTTGAATACTTATCTAATCAAGATAAAATGTTTCATACATTTTTACAAATGTTTGAATTTTGTGTAGATTGTTGACAAAAAATAAATTACAATTAAATCCATTTTAATTCCACTTTGTAACACAACAAAATGTGGAAAAAGTCAAGGGGTGTGAATACTTTCTGCAGGCACTGTATAGACCTAGATACTGTAATAGTAGGGTCCTTTCATCTATTCTTCACTAGTTATTCCTTATATACATGTGGCCCTCCCTCTGTCCATCCAGGTGGAGTGTGATATGTGCGGTCATTGCTGTATGACCCAGGAGGGTCTGGACCTCCACCGGCTGTCCCATACGGGTCAGACCCCCCTACGCTGCCCCCTGTCCCCCTGCAGACGGCGCTTCGCTTCCAGCTCAGCCCTAGGGGAGCACATCGTGGCCCACTGCCAGGGGACTCTGGGGAAGGGCCGCGGCTCCAAGAGGTTCCACTGCCAGATCTGTGGCAAGGACTTTGCCTACACATCCACCTTCAACGTCCATATGAGGATCCACACCGATGAGAGGCCCTTCGAGGTGAGGGGGTGGGGATGTGGGTGGGTGTGTGTGTGTGGGGGGGGGGTTGAGTTAGTGGAGGTGGGCCTTTAAACTAAGGGACAAAACAGTGGGTGGCCCGCCTATCACCTCTGACCACAGCACATCGACCATCATTTTCGGAAAATTTCCCGACGATTCTACAGTTGACACCCTGCAGGTGATCTAGTGCACACGACTGACGTTCGTTACGGTGTGTCTTGTCCTGAAGTGATTAAAACACAGTCCGCTACAAGGGATCAATGAGATTTGTCAATTATTTTAGCAGTAGCAGAAAAGGCCGTCCGCACAAGACTTTGGTCGTTGTTCTGCCTCTGGTTATTTTATTATTGTTTCATTCCCTTCTCACTTACATTTACATTTTAGTCATTTAGCAGACGCTCTTATCCAGAGCAATTAGGGTTAAGTGCCTTGCTCAAGGGCACATCAACAGATTTTTTACCTAGTCAGCTCGGGGATTAGAACCAGCGACCTTTCGGTTACTGGCACAACGCTCTTAACCACTAAGCTACCTGTGGTTAAGCTACCTGCCCCCCTGCTGCTTCCCCAACGGACATTCACCCTGCCTCCACACCCCAATGGAAATGTATCATGTAAATATGTATATGTTATTGTTGTATTATTGTTTCATTCACTTCTCTTTTTGACCTACACTGTTGGAGCGCAAAGCTTAACAATTTCACTGTACCCAGCAATTACATCTGCGACCCTGTGCATGTGACTAATAAACTCATCTAATCTAAGAAATAAAAGCTGTGGTTGTGGTCACCCCAGTGTATTATGCCCGCTGGTGTCCTCCCTCCCTCTCTACAGTTCCTATGATTAATGAGTGGGGCTGAGTTAGAGCCTGCCAGCTCCCCTCTGTGTTGCTATTCTGGGACCCAGCTCCACTGGGCACCGTCCGGACAGGCAGGAAGGCCCTAAACACAGGACCAACCAGCCTTTCTGCTCACTGTGACAGAACACCCCCAGGCTTCTATAGTTCAGTAAAAATGCAGTCAAAGCTGTAAAGGTATTGGTGAGAAAATGTCCCTGCCGATTCCCTCTGGTTCTACTAATGGTAGGCTTAGTCTCTGTGGTCATTCAGTATGGCAGACAGGCAGGTTACACTGCTGTGTGGAAAAAGATAAATGTCCTGCAGTAGTAGTGGAGCTCTGTTCTGTTAGCTTCCTTTGTTTTCTGTTCAGTCCCCTGTGTCCCTCTTTCTGTTCTTTATCTCTACCTACCATTGTCCTCTGCCCTCCCTCTCTCTCTCTCTCTCTCTCTCTCTCTCTCTCTCTCTCTCTCTCTCTCTCTCTCTCTCTCTCGCTCTCTCGCTCGCTCTCTCGCTCGCTCCCCCCCCCTCACATTGTTTTTCTACCCCTCCTATTCTTCTGCCTCTTCAGCCAGAAGTGCTGTCTCTGCAAATTTGGAGAAGTGTTTCAGAAAATATTGTTTTCAAGATATGAAATCTATGAATTTTAATGTCCGCTCTTCTCCTCTTGTCCTTGTTCTCTTGTTATGTCTTCCGATCCTACCCATCCTTCTCCCCGCCACTCTTCTTCCTCCTCTTTCCTCTTCAACTCCTCCTCCCTCTTTCTTTCTGTTCACCCTCTCTCTCTCTTCTCCCCTCCTCCCACTCTCTGCCCTGTCCCCCATGTTCCCTCCTCCTCCTTTCTCAGTGTTCTACGTGTGGGAAGCGTTTCCGCCAGCTGCCCCACCTTAAGGACCATGAGCGTATCCACAGTGGCCTGCGGCCCTTCTGCTGCTGGGTGTGTGGTAAGGCCTTCAGTGTGGCCGGCCGTCTTACTGAGCACGCCCGCATCCACAGCGGAGAGACGCCATACACCTGCCACCGCTGCCCCTCAGCCTTCCGCTCACGCTCCAACCTCGACAAACATATCCGTCTCCACGACGACGGAACGGGCGGAAACACGGCCACTGATGCAGAGGCGGAAGGGGCGAGGGTGCTCTTGTCTACAGGGACAGGGTCGGGTGGCGAGGGGGAGTCGGCGGTGCAGACCATTCTGCTTGTCCAGGCGGATGGAACCACAGAGGGGGTGATGGTGCCGGCTGTGCCCGTCTCAGAGCACTCCTCTGGGGCTATGTTCTCTGGGCAGGCTGGGTCTTCCCAGGTGGTGTTCTTGGGTGGTCAGGCCATCTCTGTCCCCTCCCTCTCAGCCATCATGGAGGGACATGAGATCCCCTCGGTCACTATGGTAGAGGGACAGGACGTACCACACACCATAGAGTTCATCCTAGAGGAGACCATCTCATAGAGGAGACTGAAGAGGAGGGAGGGGAGGAAGAGGGAAGAAAGGAGAGGGTTTGTGATAGAATGTATTAGAGACTGAGACAGAGTTAGACTGTAAGATGGTAGGATTTTCGGTTAGTGTTGAGTTAAATCAAGAGGTATAGTTTTTGCTGTTTCCTCAGTGCCGTGGCTATTCTTGTTAAATGGTCAGAATATTGTTTCATGGACTTGAATGATCTACGCATCTACATATTCATTGGTTTTGACAGACTTTTGTGAAGGATCGGATGTGTGGCCCTTAAGCTTTGAGAGGTGCTTCTTAGTTTGGAAGAGCAGAATTGATTTTAAATGTTGAACTAGTACAGCGAATCCAGTGAGGCAAACAACAGTTGTGTGGTAATTTTTTTTTGGGAGAAGCTGATTAAAAAGCTGATTGTAAAAGTGTTCCCAGAGTGTGTACCGTCAATATTATTTAGTGTGTTTTATCATGGTTGGACTTGAGTCGCCCATAAAATGTGCTCTATTTTCTTTTTAATAAAACGCTTCAGCTTTCACCGTTTCCCCAACGCTTCTATCATTTTAAAAGGAGGATGACACGTGGGCCTCGCCCTGAAATATCTCTCACACATCAGATAGGATGGCCTTTATGGGCCCCACTGTAAATCCACAATGCTCTCGCTTGACATCAAGAATATGGTCTCTAACACAGGTACACACACACACTATGAGTCACAGAAGCAGAGCTCAGGAGGGCAGCAATATGAGATATCCCCATACAAGTCATGTAATTACCCAGGATATTTGGTTCAATGTTTGTCACTGTGTGTTGACGTATATAGATTTAACAGTAATGTTAATATAATGTCTGTGACATAAATGTGAATAGATTAACTTAATATTGTAATTACTTATGATAAGGAAGGAGAAAGGATTTGTGAGGATCTCGGCTGAATGTGGAATGACACGTCATATTGCTATATCATTATGCTATAGTGGATAGCTAGATCTCTTTTGCGTTTAAATGGAAAAAGGCTTGATGGGCTAGAACTTTCTCCAGTGCTGCAGCAGCCCATAATGTTAATCTAAAGCGTCGTTTATGACTGTCGCACACCCAGCGAATGCTGACTGGAGTGTTTTCACACACACACACAAACACTCTGTCTTGATTTGTTTTCATGACATGAAAAACATGAGAAATGCTGGTGATTGTGTTGGAGACAGAGAGAGAAATTGCGTCATTTTAACATAGGCTAGTATGAAAACGTTTTTTTACCTTTCATGGGAAGAGAACACGGACACTTACTAGGGTTAGATAAGGAACCAGCAGTCTTTTCAGAGAACAGTGATGTCCAAAAGTATTTGAACAGTGACACATTGTTGGTTGTTTTAGCGCTGTAATCCAGCACATAGGATTTGAAACATCTGCTAAAAGACTAAAATGTAAAAAATGTTATTGGTGAGAGGTTAGCATGTCTTGGGGGCATGATCTTTATGTATCTGTAACTTTCTCACTAATCATTATTCGCTATTCATTCAGGATTATCCGTAATCATGGTAGCATCCACATTAATGAAGAAGTGTTTAAAAAGTCATTGTATTCTTATTTACAATTAAAGTGACTTGAAAATGACAACACATTATTTGCCATTCATTTCTATTGGGCACAAAATAATCTGAAACATAACCAAAACAAACTGCAAATGCATCCAACAAGTTTGAAGAGTCACAAGCTACACAATATGTCCAAATCCTTTTGGTTCCTTCAAATGGGGGGGACTATGTACAAAAAGTGCTGTTCTTTCTAAACGGTTCACCCAATATGGATGAAAATACCCTCAAATTAAAGCTGACAGTCTGCACCTTAACCTCAGTCATTGTATCTGTGGTACCTAAATAATGATGCTAATTATGCTGTGAGAACAAGGAATCCACTGACAATGTCCTCGATTATAATAGTTTATTTATATTGAAGATTTCAGCGCCAATTTACAGACTTCTGCAGACATCTGGAGAACAACCGGCCCAATCTCTGATATGTTGTTACTACCCCTCCTTTGTCCCAACCATAGTATTTATAATCTGTGACATGATATGGGTGGTTTCCCCTACAGACCAATCCCAGGACGCCACATAACAGACTTCCTCTGTTTTAGGGTCCCCTATAGAAATGCTCTCCAGATGCTTCCACAAGCTGAGTCAACTTCCTCTAACACACCATTTGCAAACGTCAGCAAAGTCATAAATTGTTTAGACACTTCATATTTCCCCCCTTCGAGACTAATTAAGTCTCGAAAACAAAAAGAATAGGATTATGACAAATAACAATTTCTCTTATTGAGTAACTTTAGCAATAAACCAAATTTTATGGAGAGTAAACACATTTTTCTATGGAGTGTAAATACATTTCTATGAAATACAGTGGGGAAAAAAGTATTTAGTCAGCCACCAATTGTGCAAGTTCTCCCACTTAAAAAGATGAGAGAGGCCTCTAATTTTCATCATAGGTACACGTCAACTATGACAGACAAATTGAGAAAAAAAAAATCAGAAAATGACATTGTAGGATTTTTAATGAATTTATTTGCAAATTATGGTGGAAAATAAGTATTTGGTCACCTACAAACAAGCAAGATTTCTGGCTCTCACAGACCTGTAACTAATTCTTTAAGAGGCTCCTCTGTCCTCCACTCGTTACCTGTATTAATGGCACCTGTTTGAACTTGTTATCAGTATGAAAGACACCTGTCCACAACCTCAAACAGTCACACTCCAAACTCCACTATGGCCAAGACCAAAGAGCTGTCAAAGGACACCAGAAACAAAATTGTAGACCTGCACCAGGCTGGGAAGACTGAATCTGCAATAGGTAAGCAGCTTGGTTTGAAGAAACCACGGCCCCTCTGCCCCAGGCGACCACCTAAGTACTCCAGATCAATTCATAAATCTTTATCAATGCATTTTAAACTATGATACAATTGAATATACATGAAAGCCTCAGAAAACAAAATACAATCAATAATGTCCACATTCAGGCTGGTCGACCCATCGGACCCTCCTGTGGATTCTCTCTGTCCCTGCCTAGACCCAATATCCCTAAGCATCCACGAAATAAACAAAAACATCTGAGATCCCCACATGTACCCAACAACAGCAAATATCATTCTTCAAAAATTAATACAGAAAGAATATGACACAAATTATGTATTACACATGCAAATATGTCTATATATCATTGCAGACACTGGAATGTAGTCCACTACACTGCATCTCCTCAGCAGTGTCGACTTTCAATAAAACGTCGATGATGGAATCTGAACATTTCCACACCTTCCTTGTTCCACTTCCTCCAGTCCATTCATATTGTCCATGTTTGAGTATTTGAATCCCCTCTACACATTCCCCCATATGCTTCTGGAAGAAAAGAAAACACCAACCAGTATCTTTTGCAAAACAACACATGCAAATTAAAACATCAATATAAACAATAATATAAAAATGATATATAAAATGAATCACATTCCATTTCCCCCCTTTGATTCATCACAAAATACTAACTATCACAATAATATGTAAAAACGTGAAAAATGATCGGATATTCAAAATGGATATCTATCCATCAATACTCCATCCAGTCCCACTTGTTCATCTCCATCTAGATCAGAAACAGTTAACAACTGCATCTGAGTGTTTTCTCCAGGCATCACAACCCCAACCCATCTCAATATCATAGCCTTCGCAAAAGTCAATAACAAAGTACAAAAGCAAAACATCACACACAGCGCTATAAGAGCTGCTACTAAAATCTGAACTATCACTGCTCCCACTGGGCCTAACTGATCTTGCAACCAAGCCTTCGCTGACCATCCAGCTCCTTCAGATCTACCAAACGCATCCATTATATTCTTCAATGCATCTATGACACTAGTGATATTATCGGAACTATCGGGTATCAAAGTATAACAATCATCCCCCGTCAAGTTCATAGCCAAACATAAGCCATCTTGTTTTGCTAAAATATAGTCAAGAGCCATGTCATGTTTCAACAGCGTCAGTCTGTGACTTCTTTGAGTATTTGACAGAAGGTTAAACCCTCTTATCGTTTCATTTGCAAAACCCTGCAAAGTATAGGTAATATTATCAATGTGATCTGCCAAAAATGTTACACCATACCATGGAAAAAGTCCAAGTCCCCACTTCTCTCCTAGACTTATCCTCCAATGGTAGGCTTCCAGACTATGAAACTTCGCCATGTCTCTTTTCACCCTGTTTCCAAACCTAGAATCAGATTTATCTGTGTCCGGTGCTTCCCCTCTTTTAATGTTAAAAACCTCATATGGAAGCTTCAACGTCGACATGTAACAACATCCTGTCCATCCATAGGGTAAGAATATATATGCTTTATCACCACAAACCCACCAAATATCTCAAAAATTCCCAATAGTCACATTACCAGGCAAAAGCTGATCTTTCACCATCAAAGTCCTGCTCTTCTTACTAACTGGAACATAAAAAGTTACATTATATTTCTCATTGCTAACCTTACGTTCATGCTTACCCAAAGTCATCATATAATCATCACAATCTGATATTCCCATAAACATACCCTTTCCATCATATGTTTTATTTGAACAAAAACAGCTTTTAGCCCTCACGGGTTTCACCTCCAATGCTTCAGGAATCGCTGTTAACTGATTTTCCTTCCGATCTAACAAATTCACATAGGGTAATTCATTTAACCAAGAACACTTAAACCTAGGCCTAAACAAATGCTTCGACAACGACATTATTGTATCTGTTAATGATTGTTGCTGATACAACAGCCATGATAAAGCATAAGATTGACACGTACATGATAGAGGTTGAGCCACCGTCTCTAAGATTGAACCCCATGTGCCTGGTGCTGGAATTGTCAACTGACATGGACCCTCAAGATTCCTCACTGATCTTACAGAATGAGTTAACTGCTGGAACCATAGATTTCTACCTGCCCATCCATCTTTAATTTGCAAAACAGAATAATCAAATCCATATGCCTTCCATTTAGTTTCTCTCTTCCCTAACGAGCGGGATTGATCAGATATATCTTCTTGTCTTCCATCAAAATCAAAGAACTCATCCTGTACCTCCATGATAGTATTCTGCACTATTTCAGATGAATCTACATCATTCTCTGCTACCATCTGCTCTCCTATTTCAACACTATCCTTACTACCATTCACAGCACTCTCCATCCGTATCATAAACTCCTGAGTCACTCTTACTACATCCTTTAGTTTCAGAAAAGTTGTTGTTGGTGTCTGTGTCACATTTCCTACATTTGTTATTGCCGTCGTAACATTAATCTCTTTCAAATTTATTGTTAAAATAGTTGCTTTAGTTGATGTATTAACACTCTTAATTATTTCCAGTGGGAAAGTGACAGATATCCTCTGTGTATTATTTACTGTTGGAGTTGCTACTGTAATATACTTCTCCTGAACTCCTTTGGTGACTGTGGAAGCTTCAACAGACTTTAAATCTTCCATCATAAGCGTCACCTTACGAGTTACATAGCCTTTTAACCAATCATTCTTAACCGGAACAAATGTTAATGCTTGCACTAAATAAGTACACATATTCTCCCTGATCTTTCTATGTAACATTACGCAAAATAAGTGAGCAATCACTCATAACCCTCTTCCACTTCATATCGTTGTACAAAATATACTTCCTTTGACTAGGGGGCACAGCTTCTACTCTGGTTCTGATAACAACACTTCTTCTCCATAATTATCTCTCCACGTGGGAGGAATGTCACCACCCCCAATCCATCTCTCACATCTACAAGGAAGATGAGCTGTACCACCCATCCTAACCCTAATGACAGTCTTTTCCTCTAAAATTGGTGTTGGAGCGATTGGCTCCATTATAATCAAATGTGATACATTTATAGCTTTAATAACTGTCAATGTTGAAAGAGTTGAATTGCTTCTCACTGTTGTTGTAATAGGCTGAAGTGTTGATGTCATTGTTGTTGATTCATCTATTTTCCCTAAAGCTTTGAACTCTTTACTTATATTTCCATCTATCACCACTAGTGTCACTACATTAACTCTCAGTCCCAACTCTAATCCCGCACTTTCAAACTGTTGATTATAAAAAATAAATTTATAATCACCTTGATCCTCCTGCTGGGAATTGTACACATAGAGACTGCAATCACCCTCAATCTTCATTCTTCTCTTATCATTCAGCAAAGCATACTTTCTCAATGCAACTGCTCCTAACAGATCTAAACTCCTGCCATATCGATCTTCCCACTGAACTCTAAATTTCCCTTCACCACTGTTCTCTCTCGTGCACTTACATGGGAGCTGAGCTGACTGTCCTAGAGTTACTTCAACCCTAGTTTTCGTAACGTTTTGGTCTGACTTTTCTCCTAACTGGTCTGGGTCTACTTTGTCTAACCGAATCACCAGCTTCTCCTATAACAGAGTTGCCCTTGGTGATCTCCGCTGCTTCACATTCCACTGAAATATTCCCTGTTGTCTCTGGGACGTATTGAAAATCGATGTCCCCAAATCTCCTTTCCTTTCCATCCATTGCAGAGTCATCTCTGGCATCATCAGAAGTGTAAACATTATCATCAACGTTGTCCACAACATGGACAATCTCTCCTTCTGGGTTTTCACTCTGGATATTGTCATGCATCTCTCCTTCTGCCTGTTCTCCCCTATCTCCATCCTGCTCTCTTGAGCCTTAAACATCCTGTCTCTCTGCGCGTGGAACCTCTTCTCCAGGCGCTTTAACACAATGTGACAAATGATACCACGTTGGAGACCCTTTAACCTAGACAGCTGTTCCAGTACTACGAACAACTTCAAATGGTCCTTCACGACGTTCGTTATACCACTTCCTTCTAAATACCTTCACGAACACCTTGTCCCCAGGTTGCACTGTACTCCTTTTTTTTCTCATCAACCTTCTCCTGCACCTCTTATTTTCTTTGCCTGTCAGAAACATATGTGGACAACTTTTTATGAAAATTGGCCATATATGTAACGTACGCTCTCATTTCATCTTCCAAAAGAGCCAAACTTGGACCCTTTCCGCTTGTTCGCAAACAAGGCGTAGGCATCCTTCTTCCTGTTACCAGTTCATGGGGTGTCATACGTAGATCACGCAACTCACTTGAGCGACACACCATTAATGCTAAAGGAAGCGCAGCTATCCAGTTTAGACCCGTATGCTGACAAATTTTGACAATGCGATTTTTCAAGACACCGTTAATTTTTTCACAAATCCCTTGACTTTGTGGGTGATAAACTGCTCCAAGACGTTGCTTAATTCCCAATTTTTGCAACATCAATTTCACTGATTTATCGACAAATTCCTTCCCATTATCTGAGGATATTCGATCGGGTAATCCCCACCTGCTTATGACTTCTTTACACAAGAACTTGGCAACCGATTGAGCATCTTTTCGCTTGGTTGGACAGGCCTCCGGCCATCGTGAAAATCTATCTACAACCACCAACATGTATCTTTTCCCATCAACTGGTTTTATCATATCAACAAAGTCAATAACCAATTCACGCATAGGACCTCTCGGTGTAGGAATGTAACCAGGAAGAACAGTCACACCCCTGCGAACATTATTTTTCAGACAGATTGTGCACCTGCGTATGACATAGTCAACCTGTTCAAGCAAATATGGTGCCCAAAAACCATACTCCTTTGTGATCTTTCTCCTAACCTCCCCCCTTGCAACATGAGCTAACCCATGTGCTTCCTGAATCATCAGACCTAATAGGTCTAGAGGCGCTACTATCAACCCCTCATGGTTTCTCCATAGACCAGTAGCATCTTTGACAACCCCTCGTCTAGCCATAACTGTTTGTCGATCATAGAAGCAGCTTCCTGCATCAAAATCACATCCTTAAGCGTAATTTTTTCTTCCAAGTCCACTCCATGAGTGACAAGAAAAACTTTTCCCAATTTGTCCACTCCTGTGACGGCTTTTGCAGCTTCATCAGCAGCTTTGTTCCCTTGTGTGACTTTTGACACATCTGTTTTATGAGCTGCACACTTAGCTATCGCTATCTCTTTAGGCTTCATCATAGCATGCAACAGTTTCATTATTTGCGCATGATGTTGTATCGGAGAACCATCCGTTTTCTTAAACCCTCGACCTTTCCATACTGCTCCAAACAAATGACATACACTATGTGCATATGCTGAATCAGTGTATATCGTCACTCGCTTTCCTTCTGCTAACAAACATGCTTCTGTTAGCCCCACAAGTTCAGCAAGTTGTGCAGATGCAGGCTGTGGTATTACTTCAGCCTTTTCAACAACAAATCCAGTTCCTTGGTCTTTAACTACTGCATAGCCAGCACACAATTTATCTCCCACACGATAACAAGACCCATCAGTCCAATACTCCAGGTCTGCCTCACGTAATGGAAAGGCTTGCAAATCTGATCTAAGCCTAGAGTATTTCTCTGCTTCTTGGACACAATCATGTGGCTCACCATCCTCTGAAGTTGGCAAATTTTTGGCTGGATTCACCGTATCACACCTCACTAGGGTGACATCTTCCTGCTCTAAGAGCCTATGATAGTCTCTGAGCCTAGGCATAGTCAATGTATATTTCCCATAGTTCAGAAGATTTCTGAGACTATGATGGGTAAGAATTGTTACTGGGTAACCCATCGTAACAGATGATGCTTTGTCATACATTGAATATACTCCCTACCATTGCTCTGTAGCACAGTGGTAGCCCTAGTTCAACTTCTGAATAGTAGAGTAGTAGGAAATAGGCTGAGGATTCGTCCCTGTGCCTGTCGGCTGACAAAGAACTGCACATGCATATCTACCTCCAGTAGAAGTAGACACATATAGCAAAAAGTTCTTAGAGTAGTCTGGTAGTGTAAGTGCAGGTGCCTCCTGCAACCTCTGTTTGATCGTTTCAAATGCCACATGGCCTTCCTGTGTCCAGGAAAGATTGCTATGGAGTTTACCATTTCCAGTTTCCTTAACCATAGCTCTCAAAGGTCCCGTCAAACTAGTATAGCTCTCAACCGAAGCTGAAGAATAACCAGCAATACCAAGAAATGTCATCATCTCTCTGACAGTTCTAGGCTTCGGAGCCTTACGAATAGCTTCCAACTGACTGTCCGAAATGTTTCTATGTCCATGCGTTATTTTCTGACCCAAATAAACAACCTTCTCCTGGCAATATTGCAACTTTTTCTGTGAAACCTTATGCCCCTTTTCTGCCAATACCTGTAGCAATTTAATTGAGTCTCTATGACATGTTTCCTTATTCTGTGAGCAGATAATTATATCATCTACGTACTGAATGACAGTGCTTTGCAATATCTGATCTATCCCTACCAAATCATCCTTCAGTACTTTATTGAAAATATGGGGACTATGCTTGTACCCCTGTGGCAAACGACTGTACTCATATTAGCCAAAAGTCTCTTAATGTCTCCTATGGCAGACTGTGTTCCCACCGTAATTTCTTCCAATTTTGAAATCCAAGGATATGCTCCATCTTGAAGGGTAGGCAGCTTCTCAAATATATCTGACATATCGGTATTCTGCAAAGGCTTATACTCTAGGTTCTGTCCTCGAATTATCACTGGCATCATCTTCTTACTTGTGCTCTCTTTCCTTGGCCTCAATGTATACTTCTTCTCCAATTCTTGGGATCCTTTTCTCAGCAGTTTTTTCTTCTGTATCTTCAGCTTCTTGAGTTGTTCTTCCAGTTCTCTTACTTCTTCTAAATTATTCGCCTTATCCAGGCATGATACGCATCGGTCTATATCTCTTTCTATTTATTTTGTGCTAATCATTGTAGGATAAAATCCTCTTGAATATGAAGCACCTTTAATCTCCAAATCTTTATCGCTGTCTTCATCTTTACTTTCATCAGAACTCGAATATCTTGTATCCTTCTCCTTCAAACATCCATCACCCCTTCTTTCCGCTCTGGCCAACTTCCGTCTGATCACAGGGTCATATCCACCCATGATCTCTTCTGAATCACTCTGATCATCATCATCATCATCTTCAAGTTCCATCCTCCTGAACCTCACTCCACCCTTAGTTTCCAGACATCTCGTTTTCTTCTTACTTTTGGAGTTTGGATTCATCTTTATGGTCGTTTCTGCTTGTCCTCTCTCTATTATTCGTTCATCTTCATCTCTGATGCAATAATCACCCTCCTGAATGATCATTGGAAGCTGAGGATAGACGTCCTTAAACTCTACTTCTTTCTCGTAAGGTGGGGGTCTTTTTGCTGAATCCGTATGTGAGAAAGGTGTATTGACTTCTGCCATTAGTTTTTCTGTTACTTTCACCTCTTTTACCATTTTCTCTATACCTCTGTTTCTTTTATCGTTGGTATCTTTCATCAGTTGTTGTCCTTCATTTTCAAACAGCTTAAGAACACCCAGCTCTCTTTGTCTCTTTTCTTTACGTTGTTCCCTTTTTTTCCCTTCTTTTGATCTGCCTTATAAATTGACACAAGGACTTTCATGATGTTGATGACGTCAGGGTTAAGAGTCCCTTCCACAGGCCATGGTTGTTCAATGTCAGGCCAACGTTTATTCCATTTTCCAGATAACCTTGCAATACCATTAACTAGAGGATTACTATTTTCTACTACATCAACAGGAGTAATTACTTTCATAGTTTTGATGTCCTTTTTCCCCATTGTAACAACTCTTTTATATTCCTTTATTGTGAATTATTTTATTATTTTAGACTATGTAGCTTATGGTTCCCTCACTTTTTTAAATTTTTTTTGTAAAATTTGTAGTATTTTTATTTTATTTTTATTTTATTTTTTAATTAATTAAATAATTAATTAATTAATCAATCAATAAATTTATTTATTTTTTATTTATTTACTTATTTTACCAAATTATTAATTAGTGGCAATCTTACCACATCCGATCAGGAAAAGTAAAGGAAAGTAGTCAACTTCAGAGCAATCCAAAAAAGAAAGACCTGTAATCCAGCAACACTACAGCACTCACAAACCAATTGCTTAATAAGCACCCAATTACCTTAATTTTACAGAATAATGTCAGTGCTGGATTTCCAACACAACTCTAATCAAACCAACTCATGCACAAAAAACTCCAATATGCAATTCTCAATTACATCAATTGATCAGTCTGTTGCCAAGTCCCTGTCAAATTGTCACAACATGAAATATGCTAGGCACACAAAATATCCTGTATGGGAAGGTAAGTTTTGTAAACAGAACAGTACTGGCCTTAATTTGACTGGATCCGTTGCAGCCCACACTGCCGCGTGACTCACTTGTCAGCACCTCCTCTCTCTCTCTCTGTCTCCTCCTTCTCGTCTCTCATATGACAGACAAGAATTTAGTATTTTTATGCACTCACTGGGTTATTTCAACCATGCAATACCCTTTGTTCACATTCGCGCTAAGAAATAAGCAAACAGCTTAACTCAGGAATATTATAAATAGCTCAATAACATTTTATTTTATTTATTTTTAATCCGTCAACATATCTCTCATTTATCAATTCAATAGATCTCAATCAAATAGTTCCATCGTTAAGCAACAGCCGATTTAACAAACAGAATACTTTATTTGTGTGTAAGTCTCCCCCTTCTTCTCTGTCTGCATGTCACAGCAGCTCAGTGCAGGCAGGGGAGTGGCATATTTGCTCTACGTAACTCTAAACTCATAAAATCCCACACATGCACAGTTCATTCACCAGTGCGATTTCAGAGTGAGAAGAGCTCCCAAGCAGCTCTCTCCAAGCTAAACAACAGAAAGTAGACAGACCAGCTGTCCCTCCGTTATTTCCCCAACACAGACAAACAGTAACTCTTAACAGAACTCACAAACCAACACAAATCCTACTTTGAAGTTCCTTAACTTCACTTATCCTAATCTGCAGATTTATAGTTATTTTCTTATCCATTACAAAACATCTCTATACACTCTTGAAACTCCTCCCTGTAGGCTCATAATTTTCTAACAGTTATTAAATGTTCTCTTTTTTTATAGAGACTCATAATATTTTAACCTTAACGTCCTTCCAGGGGGCTCATAAATAGTTAACAATTATTAACGTTCTCAACAACAGAGACTCATAAGATTTTAACCTTAACTTACATATTTCTTTACAAAACAAAACCCCTGTTCTCAACCAAAACATATAAATGTATATATCTCTAACATAAATCTTATCCTAACATGAGTCGACACACAGTTTAAACACAACAGAGACGTCTTAATTGTTTTATATATATTTTTATTTTCTTCCCACACACACTCAGGCTCTCTTCCACACACACACACACACACACACACACACAATTCAAGAGGCTTGTATCCGTTCCTACGGACCTCTAAAGCATGCTACCGTCGTTCCTTATTTCTCATTGTTCCTACATTTATACTACCTCGAGTTTACGGATATCCAATGAGAGGTTACATCGAACATATACCTCGTCAAGTATAAGTTGAGGGGTAACTTGCAACCGAATGTATTTACCACAAACACCAGTCCCCGGAACTGACCTCAAAAATCAACCTAGTGAGTTTTCAGGATTTTCGGCCCATCCTAATGATCGCCTCGTTTGAGGGCTTGCCATAGATCAACAACGTCCTAATTTGTATACATTTTCCCTTGGCCTTATTCCTTCATTGTATTATTTTTTGAATTTTATTCAAGCAAAATATCCCTGTGTCCAGTATTATCAATACCTATAGACACTCCCCCCTGTTTGCATTGTTACCAGCGCAAACAAATTTAGAAATTTAGAACGGACTCTTATCCCACAGCAAATAACAGCATAGTGCACACATAAGTCTTTCAAACGGTACATCTCCCCAGCGCACACACCCACATAAGCAAACGAACCGTCGTCTTGAGCGGGAGTCACTTCGTAGCTCATGAATGGAACGCTGGAGAGACGCAACACGTCCCAAAGTTCCTCGTCGCCATTCTGTGGTACCTAAATAATGATGCTAATTATGCTGTGAGAACAAGGAATCCGCTGACACTGTCCTCGATTATAATAGTCTTTTACATTGAAGATTTCAGCGCCAATTTACAGACTTCTGCAGACATCTGGAAAACAACCGGCCCAATCTCTGATATGTTGTTATTACCCCTCCTTTGTCCCAACCATAGTATTTATAATCTGTGACATGATATGGGTGGTTTCCCCTACAGATCAATCCCAGGACGCCACATAACAGACTTCCTCTGTTTTAGGGTGCCCCTATAGAAATGCTCTCCAGATGCTTCCACAAGCTGAGTCAACTTCCTCTAACACACCATTTGCAAACGTCAGCAAAGTCATAAATTGTTTAGACACTACATATCATATCAAATCCAAAGTGCTGGAGTACAGAGCCAAAACGTGTCACTGTCCCAATACTTTTGGAGCTCACTGTGTGACCCAACTGGAGGATTGCTAAAAACATTGTGGCATTACCATAAGCAGGTGGACAACATTTTGTTAGGATTTGTTGTCACACTGACTAAAGAGATCGGACTCGCCAGTCTGCACTTTAACCTCATAGTCATTGTATAATTTCAACAACAAAAAACGTGTCGCTGTCCAAATACTCTTGGACCTCACTGTATTTCCCGCCAACCTCCACTATAGATGAATGCACGTACATGTACATTGCCATTCATCAATGCATCTACAGCAGACTAGGTACCCTTACAGTGGGGGAAAAAAGTATTTAGTCAGCCACCAATTGTGCAAGTTCTCCCACTTAAAAAGATGAGAGAGGCCTGTAATTTTCATCATAGGTACACGTCAACTATGACAGACAAAATGAGAAAAAAAAATCCAGAAATTCACATTGTAGGATTTTTTATGAATTTATTTGCAAATTATGGTGGAAAATAAGTATTTGGTCAATAACAAAAGTTTCTCAATACTTTGTTATATACCCTTTGTTGGCAATGACACAGGTCAAACGTTTTCTGTAAGTCTTCCTTCACAAGGTTTTCACACACTGTTGCTGGTATTTTGGCCCATTCCTCCATGCAGATCTCCTCTAGAGCAGTGATGTTTTGGGGCTGTCGCTGGGCAACACAGACTTTCAACTCCCTCCAAAGATTTTCTATGGGGTTGAGATCTGGAGACTGGCTAGGCCACTCCAGGACCTTGAAATGCTTCTTACGAAGCCACTCCTTCGTTGCCCGGGCGGTGTGTTTGGGATCATTGTCATGCTGAAAGACCCAGCCACGTTTCATCTTCAATGCCCTTGCTGATGGAAGGAGGTTTTCACTCAAAATCTCACGATACATGGCCCCATTCATTCTTTCCTTTACACGGATCAGTCGTCCTGGTCCCTTTGCAGAAAAACAGCCCCAAAGCATGATGTTTCCACCCCCATGCTTCACAGTAGGTATGGTGTTCTTTGAATGCAACTCAGCATTCTTTGTCCTCCAAACACGACGAGTTGAGTTTTTACCAAAAAGTTATATTTTGGTTTCATCTGACCATATGACATTCTCCCAATCCTCTTCTGGATCATCCAAATGCACTCTAGCAAACTTCAGACGGGCCTGGACATGTACTGGCTTAAGCAGGGGGACACGTCTGGCACTGCAGGATTTGAGTCCCTGGCGGCGTAGTGTGTTACTGATGGTAGGCTTTGTTACTTTGGTCCCAGCTCTCTGCAGGTCATTCACTAGGTCCCCCCGTGTGGTTCTGGGATTTTTGCTCACCGTTCTTGTGATCATTTTGACCCCACGGGGTGAGATCTTGCGTGGAGCCCCAGATCGAGGGAGATTATCAGTGGTCTTGTATGTCTTCCATTTCCTAATAATTGCTCCCACAGTTGATTTCTTCAAACCAAGCTGCTTACCTATTGCAGATTCAGTCTTCCCAGCCTGGTGCAGGTCTACAATTTTGTTTCTGGTGTCCTTTGACAGCTCTTTGGTCTTGGCCATAGTGGAGTTTGGAGTGTGACTGTTTGAGGTTGTGGACAGGTGTCTTTTATACTGATAACAAGTTCAAACAGGTGCCATTAATACAGGTAATGAGTGGAGGACAGAGGAGCCTCTTAAAGAAGAAGTTACAGGTCTGTGAGAGCCAGAAATCTTGCTTGTTTGTAGGTGACCAAATACTTATTTTCCACCATAATTTGCAAATAAATTCATTAAAAATCCTACAATGTGATCTTCTGGATTTTTTTTTCTCATTTTGTCTGTCATAGTTGACGTGTACCTATGATGAAAATTACAGGCCTCTCTCATCTTTTTAAGTGGGAGAACTTGCACAATTGGTGGCTGACTAAATACTTATTTTCCCCACTGTATATCATAGCATGGTAATTTCTACTGTGTCTGTAGTCATTTATTAGATGCTAGATGTTCTATACTGTATGTTGAAGGTATAATGATGAGAGTACTGTGCTCTGAGAGACAGTCTACTAAATCATACTGCCCTATTGACGTATGGGGACCGAGGCCATTAGGGATGTGCCTATAGCGGAAGTCCACGTTTCTCTATACTGTACCGTACTTCTATGAGTTTTCCTTTTTCTGCCCCCTCTCGATTATTTATTTCTAGGATGGAGGTTATAGTATTGAGTGGTGGTTGTCTCTGTTTGCTGTTTGTTTTGTTACTACAGTTTACTAATGTAAATGTTCATTAATGGTTTATAGTTAGATTATAACCAGACCGTCAAATCAAATTTCACCTAGATATCACGGTGGAAGAGATGGAGACCCGCACACTGTCAAAAAATGAATAAATCCAAAACTGAGGCTTGTTTATTAAAACATCATGGTGCCCAAAAATCATAGTGCAAGAAATTGCATAAATGAAAAAAACACAAACGTTTCGGTCTCTGGCATCACAAACACTGGACGAACTGCATTTGGTTTTGGGAGATTGTTAGCATCCTTAATACTGCAGTGGGCTAAATCAGGTCCACACAGAGTCATTCTTGGTAGCCTTAAACAAATCTACTTTGAAACCAAAGTATTCACCTCACACACATGGTTATAGGCTTAAAAAAAAGAAGACACCTGCACCATGTCATATATAGAGTTGAAATGTATTTAATTTTAAATTTGCATCCTAATATTACACTTTCTATACATCACAGTAGACTGAAATATAACCAAACTGTTTGATATAGATTTTAAAATCTTTATTAATGATGAAATTATAAAAAGTATTAAGAGAATTCCACCCATGAGGCCAAAGAGGGCGCTTTTGGTAATTGATTGCAGGAAAGGGCTACTGTTGTCCTTGTTAGGAATGTGACAGAGCAGAGCGGAGCAGAGCGGAGCAGCACCTATTGAGTATCTAACCCTGTCCCTGGGCCTCCCTGCGATTCTCAGCTGTTTCAATCATAAACACTATAAATACCTGACCCTCAGAGATAATGTGCCTATTCAGCGCTGGGCCTGAACCTGCTGACATCACAGCCTCCCTCTCAGGTGGAGGGGGTGATGGGAGCGGCCCCTGGGTTTGAGGTTTAGCACTGGTCACCGATATAGTAAGATAGTATTCACCCTGGGTAAATAGAGAAGAGGTAGCCTATAGTTAGGTGACATGATGTTGTCTTTGATAAGGACGTAAGTGCATCTTTGCTGTCAATGCATTGAAGACATTGACATGATTATATATTATCCCATAAGCTGTACTGTAGAGCCAGTGTATCACATCTAGAATATTGCAGTAGTGATTTTACAACTGAGAATGTTTTTATTTATTTTTTATTTAATTATCTTGGGTTCCCTCATGAATTCCTGACTGTGAATGGCGTTAATGAGTGTCATGATGATACATTAATGTCACTATGATAAATTAAGTTTACCCACGAAATTAGAATGATATCATTCATCAATCAATCACAGAATGAAATAGTCTATAATTAGAATTCCATTCAGTCAAGTATAGACTGATGAATGAAAGATGAGTTCTTGGCCTGTTGGTGATGAGTTCATATGGTGTAATAATAACTACAGTATAGTTCTCATTACTCCATAATGCCTAAGTCTGGGTAGGAACTCATATTTCTGTCAAAACATTCCGCCTGCAGTCCTTAGTATTTTTGGGTGACTACACACATCGCACAGTGTTTCCTGATTCATCTGATTTCTCCGGTCCTTTTATTATGAAATATGTTATTATAATTGACCTATTTAACTAATGTTATACACATTTATCCTCTGACATGCTTCCCTTTCTGCATTTACCGCTGTTTTCTCTCTCTGTCATGCTCTCCTTCCTTTTCTCCTGCACTCGTTTCTCTTTACCTCTCTTTCTTTCTCTCTTTCTCTCTCTCCTCTTCTCTTTCTCCTTCTCTCGTTCTCCCTCCCTCCCTCCCCTCTCTTTCTCTCTCTCTTTCTTTCTCTGTCTCTGTCTCTTTCTTTCTCCCCCTCTCTTTCTTTCTCTCTATTCTCCCTGTCTCTCTCTTTGCTGAGGTGGCGGTACCTGCTGTGATTCTGACAAAGTAGTCTCCTCGCATGTAGTGTGTGTGTGTGTGCGTGTGTTCATATTAACTGTCTGACTAGGACGCTTGTGTGAGTGAATTTAAAAACAGGAGTGTCTGAAAAAACATCAGTGTTTAATGTGTCTTTCTCGGACTTGAGTGTATGTCTATGCACTGTGTGTGTGTGTGTGTGTGTATTTGTGTGCGTGACTGCACTGTGTGTGTGTGTGTTTGTGCTGCAGCGTACGAGCATCTGCCTCTCCAGCTCGTGTCACCGTGCTTCTCTTTTTCGTCCTCCATCTCCTCTCCTCTTCTCTTTCCCCCTTTTCATCCCTCCCCCTTTTGTTCACCTTGTTTCTCCCTGTGTCTGTTTCTTCCCCCTCAATCTGTATCTCCCCCTCTCTCCCCTCTCTCCTCTCTCTCCCCTCTCTCCCCTCTCTCCCCTCTCTCCCCTCTCTCCTCTCTCTCCCCTCTCTCCCCTCTCTCTCCCCTCTCTCCTCTCTCTCCCCTCTCTCCCCTCTCTCCTCTCTCTCCTCTCTCTCCCCTCTCTCCCCTCTCTCCTCTCTCTCCTCTCTCTCCTCTCTCTCCCCTCTCTCCCCTCTCTCCTCTCTCTCCTCTCTCTCCCCTCTCTCCCCTCTCTCCCCTCTCTCCCCTCTCTCCTCTCTCTCCTCTCTCTCCCCTCTCTCCTCTCTCTCCCCTCTCTCCTCTCTCTCCTCCCTCTCTCTCATTGATAGCGGTGGATATGTGACTAGACTACTGAACAGCTAATTATTATTCCACGAGTGAGGCGCAGTGCTCCGTCTGAATGTCAATTCTCTCCCTCTTCTCCCCCTCTCTTTCTCACCCTCTCTCCATCCATTCGTTCTCCCTCCCCTGTTGCATGCTGTCTAGGCAATGGTTAACATGGGAACCACAGTGCAGTGAGAGAAGAGGGGAGGAAAGGAACATAGCAGGGGAACACCCACACACCACTTAGAGGGTCGAATGCTGCTAACGCTGGCCACTCCTCACCTGCTGCAGCAGTGTGGAACTATGTGTGTGTTTCATTGAATGGTGTGTTTGTCTGTTTATGACTGTGCTCCATCCGCTCTAACCCTCGAGGAATGTACGAGTGTACATGTGTGTTGTACGTATTTGTTAGGTAAAAACAGTGTGTATAAATGTGTGAACGAGGGGGTGGGGTGTGGGCTGGAGATCAGAGGGAGAGAGAGAGAGCAGCTGTTGAATGCATATTGGTGTATGAGGGAGGGAGGGAGGGAGGGAGGGAGAGATAGAGAGGACAGCTCAGAGTAGATATCAGAGAAAGGAAGGGGAGAAAGAGAGCATGAAATATTTTGGTCAGGTGTATATGCAAAAAATGCTGTTAACTCCAGCAAACAGTACATACTGTTCAGGGCTGGACTTATCAGACACAGATGCATGCACATACACACTCACACACACACAAACTCATAGTGAGGCACCCCGAGCACCTCTTCTAAGCAGTACATGGGCCAGGGCAGTGGGCGCGGTATAGTTGTGGATGTGATTGAATGGGAGAGACAGAGGACTGAGAATACTTCTTTCTGTAGACTGTAGGCTGTAGCTATGGGTCACCGACATGGAACATTGTGGCTCTGGCCCCTCCATGCCCCTCTGGGAATACACACACACACAGACAACTCCAAACATGAGTAATAAGTGGTAAAACGCTGTTCGTCCGCTAACCTTTTCAAAGGTCAATCAAGACTTGGCTATTATTTTACAAAATGCAAAGTCAAAATAAAGAGCAGAGAGATGAAAATCAAAGCAAACATTTCAGTGGCGTCTTCTCCAGTATGAGCGATAGAGGGCAGGACACCTACACTGTGACAAACGGGTTAGGACAACATGATGGAATAATGAATATAGAAGATATGATTGGTCAACATAACACATTGAATGAAGATGACACCATTACATAGGACAACTTGCCATGACAATGAGAAAGCGGGACAGGACAACATAATGAATGTATATGTAACAGCATATGAGGAGAATTGATAGCAAACATTGGAAAGGGGTTTGGGAAAACGTGACACACATGCCGTGCCAGAGACATGGGGACGAGGAGATATCATTATGGGACAGTGCACTGGATGGGAGAGACATTCAGTCACTCTAGCAGGGCAACAGAAGTCAATTTGAAATAGAGCCGATAGAGAAAAGGACTGAGACGATGTGACAATTTGGATACTAACATGAGAGTTAAAAGAGAGGAGAGAGGACAACAGATATGTGAAAGAGTTGTGATGTCATACATACTGGATGAATATGTGGTGGATCCGGAACATGTGAGAGGAGCAGAGGAATATGAGTTTCGGTTGGGAATGTCCTGTCTGTCTGATGGGAGTGTGGCCGTCATGTTGTGGAGTCTTCCTCATGTGACTGTCTGTCTGATGGGAGTGTGGCCATCATGTTGTGGAGTCTTCCTCATGTGACTGTCTGTCTGATGGGAGTGTGGCCGTCATGTTGTGGAGTCTTCCTCATGTGACTGTCTATCTGATGGGAGTGTGGCCGTCATGTTGTGGAGTCTTCCTCATGTGACTGTCTGTCTGATGGGAGTGTGGCCATCATGTTGTGGAGTCTTCCTCATGTGACTGTCTATCTGATGGGAGTGTGGCCGTCATGTTGTGGAGTCTTCCTCATGTGACTGTCTGTCTGATGGGAGTGTTAGATTAATTTGTATTTTAAGAATAATGACTAAAGGATTTCACCCCAAATACAGTATAAATGTGTAAACTGTGTTAGAATTATCAACCCACTAACAGAGGGGGGCGGGACTAAACATTCCAGGGTGAAGGAGAAAGGTGGAAACTGTTTAAGAAAGCCTCCTAAAGGTGGGCGGAGCAAAGTGCCTTTGTGTGTCAAGGGGTATAAAACAGGAGGGTATGGGTTTTGGCGCCAGAGCTCTCCATGAATAAAAATACAGATCATTCTTGCTGGTTGTGGACCTTGAATCATTTATGATTAAAACCAGAGCCTTACAACCTCTGGTAATGATTCAAGCTTAGGTTGAATTAGAGATATAAATTCTCTTGACAGCGCAACTGTGTGTGTACTACGTGTATCTTCATCTGTGTTTGTTGAGATGTAGGCTATCTGTGCCTGTGTGTTTACTCTGTGTAGAAGCCGTGCCAGTGTTTTAGCACACAGATGTGGTACTGTGATTGTGTTTGTGTCCTTGAGCAAAGTCTGTTGTGTGCATGTGCGTATGTGTGTGTTCGTGCGTGTGTGTGTGCGTGCACAGGTGCACATGCGTTTGTGTGTGTGTGTGTGTGTAGATCTGGGTGTAAATGAAGTGTGTGATTCTGTTTGTCACCCTGAGCATGTAACCATGTCAAGTCCTGTCGGGGTCATTCACTCCAGCTGGGGAAGGAGGACATCCATATGATTTTTGTGTGTGTGTGTGTGTGTATGCACATGTTGATTTTCTCTTTTTGTTTTTTTCAAATGCTTATCTCCAAGACTGGCAGAGATATTTGTCTTTCAGAAAACCCGAGAGAGAGAGGGAGGGAGTGGGTGATAGGAAGGAGGGGGAGGCAACAGAGTAGGAGGGAGCAGAGCGAGGGACGGAGGGAGGGAGGGAGGGAGGGAGGGAGGCAGTGCTGATTGGATTGGAGAGAGAGCTGAGTAGGTATGGGGATACAATTGAACAAGGAGAGAGAGAGAGGGTGAGTTAGTAGATGCAGTTTGCAGTCGTGTCGTGGAATCACAGCAAAGTACACTGGCAGCAGGGATGAAGAAAACCTTGAACTAAGCAATGAATGACGGACAATAGGAGAATATACACTACAGAGAGAAAAGAGAAGAGAGTCTGGTCTTTCATCCTCTTATCTGGGCATCAGACGGAGGAGAGGAGAGGAATCCTGAGAGAGGGGGAACGGATGATAACGGGGTGCTCATTCCTGTTTAACACCATTCTACCCGGAACAGACTGTAATTGCAACCTACGGCTGGCATCGTCATTGGGACTGCTGCGTTACATTGGGATTGTGTAAACAGTATATACGGTGAGTGTATGTGTGTGTGTATGTGTGTGTAAGCTATGCATGTGTGTGAGTGTCGCAGTATATTTTGATGGGTTTTTTTTCGGGCTTGTCTAATGCTGTGATTATTTTCGTAGAGAGAGGCAGAGAAAGAGAGCGAGAGAAGGGGGGTCCTGGAAAGAGAGAGACAGAGAAAAATAAAGCCCGAAATTAGATAAAGGTTTATTCACATTGAAGAGTTGATATTAAAGTGTCGGCCTCAGACCTGACTCTGTGTGTGTGTGTGTCTGGCGTTCTCATCTTCAGTGCCAGTGTGTCTGTGTGTGTCTGTGAGCTGATAATAGCAACCCTATTGGTATTCTGAGGAGGGAGCTCAAGGGATCTCTCTCTGCTCCTACCCAGGATGGCATCACAGAGACGGGATTGTGCTCGCCTGTGGAGAGGCCACTGGAATGGGTGAGTGTCTATTCCTCCTCTTCCTCCTTTCGCTCTCTATCTTTCTCTCCCTCTTTTTCTCTGTTGCTCTCTCTCTCTTTAGCCATTTTTCTCTATTTTCTCTTTTCAACCATTCTTTCTCTCTTTCTTTCTCTCTCGAGCCCTTCTTTCTTGCTCTCTTTCTCGTTATCTCTCTCTCTTCTTCTTTCTCTCTGTTTCTCTTGTTTGTCGTTTAGCCACACCATATGCATCCCTGATGAGTTTTTCCTCCTCCATTTCCTTGCTTCCATTTCAACGTATTTCAGCCGGTTTTCCCCTCAAGCTCTACAATGTCTCCCTCCATCACTCCTTCCTTCCTTTCGTCCTCTTTTCATCATCCATCCATCCATCCTCCTCTCCTCCACGCAGACATAAACAAGCCTCTAGTGTGAGGGATTTTTATCAAATCTGAATGGCTCACTTCCATGTGTTGCTCTCCGCCCCGCCCCCTCCCTCCCTCCCTCCCTCCCTCCCTCCTTGCCTCTTCCCCCCCTCATCTCCTCCATCGCTCTGTCTCTCCACACGCTCCACATTCTGTTTGAATTGACACTCAAAGAAGACAGGGCAGTCTCTATACTGACACAGCCAGTACAGTAGCTGTAAAAGCTGTGGATACACTCTCTGTGTTTTTCCACAATGGCCATTCCACGCCAGTCTGTTGGTGTGCGCGCGCATGCGTGTGTAATGCCAGAGAGGGCAGGGTGTGTGTTCTGTGGTGTTTGTGTCAAACGATTTGGCAAGAAATCAGCCAACAACACAGCAGTTTTCTCCTCTTCTTACACCTCCAACCACCACTATGAGCCCAGCCAACAGCCTGGCACACAACATGTTCCTGTGGGTACTGGGCTATCAGCGGGGTAACATCCACACGAGTATTGATTGGAACTGATACACTAAGTGGACTGTAATGTTGCACCTCAAATGGACCGTCTCTCCCCTGTGGCTGCATGCAGAGAGGAGGTGTCAGTTAGGCCTCTTTAACAGCTGACATAGGTTAGATAAGGGCCATAGGACTGTAAAGAGACAGAGATGTTTAATACAAGCTGTACTGATATTACTGTTACACGTCCAGTGTTGTAGGGTACATAAAATAGCATACACTCTTAGAAACGGGTTTGTTACTGTAGTGGTACCCTGTAGGGACATAATTGTACCCCAGTTCATACCTCAGATAGTACCTTTCTTAAATACAGTTTACAAATGTTGGGAATATGATCATGATAATGATTATGGTACAAATTTGCCTTTAGGGTACCACCACAGTGACAAAGCCATTAGTTCCTTTTAAGTGGCAAAAATTATTTTTGTATCCCAGGGAACAATTTGCACCCTAACCGTACCCTTATTTCTAAGGGTCTTTTCACACTTTGTCCCTTTCAGCCAATTTTTGTGAACTCAGTGCGGTTCGCTTAATTTTTTGTGCAGTGTGAACACTCCAAAGGAACTCAGACCCCTCAAAATAGCCCCCGAACCGAACTGAGACCATCTCGATGAGGTGGTCTGAGTTCAGTTTGCTTGAATTCCGCGGTCCGGATCCCTTTTGTAGGGCAATGTGAACACGAAGCTCCCCAGGTTCGCTTGTCATTATTCCTGCACCACACACTAGACTACTGCAACACCGTTTCCCCTGCCATAGACCCTCTTATATTGGTGCCACAATAGAGAGAAGATGATGATGTGCAGGTTCGCATAATGTTTTTTAATGTTTTTGGTTATGGCCTATTGATTAGCAATTGTCAAGGATGCACAGAAATTCCAAAACGTGTGAAGTTTTTAGTTCAGATTATTTGTTTGTAAAATGTGATCTATAGGCTAAGAGAACTTCATAAGCTGTTTATTCAGTTGTAGGGTTTGAATAGTGTGAGAAGCACAGGAGGTTGGTGGCACCGTAGTTGGGGAGGATGGGCTCATGGTAATGGCTGGAGCGGAATAAGTTGAATGGTATCAAATACATCAAACACATGGTTTCCATGGTTTCCATGTGTTTGAAGCCATTCCACTCGTTCTGTTCCAGCCATTATTATGAGCCGTCCTCCCCTCAGCAGCCTCCACTGGTGAGAAGACACCAAAATATTTCTTAACATTCACAAAATAGGGTACAAAATCTATTGTAGCTCTTAAAGGGGCAGTAGCCTACATTGGGTGTAGAATTTTCAATTACAGCATTATTTAATCTGCAGTTATTCTTCTGCTATTTATTCTGTTACCAATAATATGTATCTTCTGATTACAATTATTATGTCAAATTTTTTAACTAAATGCAATCTATTAGCTTCCAAAATGTAAGTAGCTGTCCGATAACACGTTCTGATAGAATGTCTTACATTTACATTTACATTTTAGTCATTTAGCAGACGCTCTTATCCAGAGCGACTTACAGGAGCAATTAGGGTTAAGTGCCTTGCTCAAGGGCACATTAACGTCATTTAGCAGACGCTCTTAGCCAGAGCGACTCACAAATTGGTGCGTTCACCCTATAGCCAGTGGGATAACCACTGGCTATAGGGTGTTAACTTTAACTTTGTAAAAACCCAGAGTGCATTGAGGGAATGTTGGAAAAAGATCTTGGTTCCTTTCTGAACATACCAATGTGAATGCAAACAGGACTCGGACCACAAAATAGGTGAAACGAACTGGCAAAAGAGTTGAGTATCTGGGCTGAACCGGTAAGACTTAGCCTGGAAGCCAGATCGGTTCTGCTTCAGCCAACTGCTTTGTCATTGTCATGCTTTGGCATGTTTGGTATTGTTGGCTAAAGCTGCAGCAGATTTGGCAAGCAAGCTAGGTAGGACTGGGGCAGAGCCAGGGTTGATCCTGGATTGTATAAGGAGAGACAGTGGCTTTATCTTGGCTGTATAGGAAAAATGCACTTACTTTAACTGAGATATATGTGGTTGTCTCACCTAGCTATTTTAAGATGAATACACTAAGTCCCTCTGGATTAGGGCGTCTGCTAAATGACTAAAATATAAAAATGTCTGTATATGGTTAGACAGTGGTTTTATCCTGGCTGTATGTGTGGCGAGAGGAGACATGTGGTTTTAACCTGGCTGTATGTGTGGAGAGAGGAGATAGGTGGTTTAAACCTGGCTGTATGTGTGGAGAGAGGAGACAGGTGGTTTAAACCTGGCTGTATGTGTGGAGAGAGGAGACAGGTGGTTTTAACCTGGCTGTATATGTGGAGAGAGGAAACAGGTGGTTTTAACCTGGCTGTATATGTGGAGAGAGGAAACAGGTGGTTTTAACCTGGCTGTATATGTGGAGAGAGGAAACAGGTGGTTTTAACCTGGCTGTATATGTGTATTTTTATTTGGTTTTATCTTGGACTTTAGCCTGTTAGGGAGATGGTGGTTTTCTCCTGGACTGTGCTTTTATCTGTTGCGTTTAACATGCCAGTCTCTCTCTCTCTCTCTCTCTCTCTCTCTCTCTCTCTCTCTCTCTCTCTCTCTCTCTCTCTCTCTCTCTCTCTCTTGCACTCTCTCTCTCTCTCTCTGTCTCTCTCGCTCTCTCTCTCTCTCTCTCTGCTCCTCAGAGTACAGCTCCTCTCAGATACTGTATAGAAAGATGGACAGATACATAGATATCGACGGACTGGGAAAGATAGCAGGGATTAAAGGAGAGAGGAGAATATAGATGGAAGGGAATGAAAGGCTACAGTAGAGTAGACAGTGGTGAGACCATTTAGGGGGGAGATTGAGCTGCAGAGAGAGATGGGGGAAGGGAAGAGACAGGAGAAAAACTGGTAGAGTTGAGTCGGACGTGGAGGAGAATGACGTGCGCGATAAACCAGAATGACACAAATGTCACCAAGTCTCACATGCTCTCTCTTTCTCTCTCCCTCTCTCTGCCTTTCTCTCTCTCCTACAGGGCTGAAGCCTAGTGGAATTACCTCTACCTTTCTGAATCCTTTCCTTGTCAGTCAGGAGTCGCAGTTCCCACCATGGGGAATAACATCCAACTGCTAGCATCTAGCACCCCAACACTGACCACCTCTCTACCCCTGCAGAGTGACCCCACCATCAGGAGCCCAACCACCAGTACTACCATTGTTCCAGTGAGAGATGTGTTCAATGCACTGTTCTGATTACAACAAGCATCCAATGGGATTTAGTGAAACCTAGAGGTTTGGGGTGTTGATGCCAGTGCAACAACTTGTAGAGGACCTTGAGCTTCGGGGGACGTGTCTTCCTGGAAGGAAATACTCAACTGTGAGAGCTCCTCCAGAACACAACATGGGATTGTGGGACATGGGTGGATTTATCAGCTGTACATCCTGTCTAGATTATGGGACTTTACTCTGTTTACTTTAAAGTTCTGTGTCTGTTCTAGACCGGTTCCTCAGCAGAACCAAGTAATTGACACCAAGTAATCCCTGCCTTCTGATTTGTTTGGGGGCTTATTTTTTAAAGGAACATTTCCCCCTCCACTTTTCCCTTTTTCTGGTCTTCCTCCTTTCCCCACACCTCTTCATCCAGTGAGGAGGAATATATTATGAAACAGGTCCATTCTTCCTGATCCTCCCTAGGTGACAGAGAGAGAAGAGGGACAAACTGCCCTGAATAGATAACGAGAAAGTAGAGAGAGATAGACGGAACGGAGATAGGGAAACAAGTAGAGAGAAAGAGAGAGAGAAGAGAGAAATAAAGCGAGAGAATTAACTGAGATTTGTCAGAATCCTTCTAGAGACTTCCTGCCTCAGCCTAATTTAGCCTGTCTGTCTCTGAGTTCCGCTGGAAGCTGATTGGTTGGTTGGCTGGTTGGTTGGTTGGTTGGCTGGCTGGTTGGTTGGTTGGTTTGCACGATGGGCAAGGAAAGAGGCAGAATTCTGACCGTGGGGGCAGCTGAGCACTAGAGGGGGGTTAAAGGACCGGAGCTGGATGGCTCTTAAACAGATAGACAGACAGTAAACATGGAGGCAGTATAAACAGGCATTACAAGCAGACAGTCGTCATTGTCATTCCAGACTGTGTGTGAGAGAGAGGGGGAGAGAGGGAGAGAGAAGCAGTCAGTCCTGTGTTGTGTTTGGTGCTGCCTGTCTGCCTGACGGGGACTGAGAGCGAGCGACGCAGCAATTAGAGGATCTGACTGCATCCCCCTCAGCCTCAGCCTCCACTGGCAAGACTAGACAGATACAAACAAACAGGTAGGGGGACTGTTACTAGAAGGGAAGGATAGGTTAGATAGAGGTAGTGGCAGAGAGAGGGAGAGAGAGAGGGAAGGAAAGAGAAAAGTAGGCAGTGAAAGGAAAGGGATAGAGAGCAGGTGTCTGAAATCCTCTCCTTCATCTGCTTGTCATTTCCTCCCCTGTTTCCCCCTCGTCTTCTGGGAGAGAGATTGGATTTAGACACCGGTACTCGAAGGCGTCGAGGCCTTCTCACGGCCCAGAGGGAACGAAACGAGGGAAGGAGAGAGAGAAAGGGAAGGAGGGGGGCTCTTTTGGATTGAAACAGACTCATTTTTCACCCCTCGTGTTTCATTTGGCGAAGAGGCTCCTTCCGCGTCTATAGCTCTACTGAAGAGAGGGAGTGAGATAAAGAAAGGGAAGAAGAGATACAATACCCTTTATTTTTCTCCTTCTGTCCTTTACTCTCTGCCTTTGTTGAGGGTGTTTGAAGATTTTTTATTTTTCTTCTTCGTTTTTTTTTATTTTTCTCCTCACCTCCAAAAGGAATATTGTTGCCTAGCTATCACAGTCCAAGTACCGGAATCTTCCATCTTTCTAGATCCTCTCTCTCTCTCAGCCCCACAAGTCCCCCCTTCGCGGAAGACGCATCCCCTTCACCTAACCCCCCTCGTCCCTGACCCCTCCATCCCTCCACCGGTGGACTCTATCTCCATGCCTGTCGAGGGCTGTGTTGACTGGCTACTACACACATATATGGTACACCCCCCTGATATCGTCTGACTCATTCTGTAAGTAGGACTCTTCTTTTCTCTGTGTTGTGTCGTGTGTGACTGTTTATGTGTACATGTGTGTATCGTCTGTGTGTGCTTAGGCCATAGCATTTTTCTGCAGCGTTGGTTTTACACTGTCTTCAAAGCGACTCTGGTTGCCTTTGCTGCCTCAGCTAGAGGCGCTTTGTGTGTGTGTGTGTGTGTGTAAGAGGAAGACTTTGTGATCTAGTGAAAGCCAGGGTTGCAGCAGAATCAGAGTGGTGTGAGAGTAGGAACTGCATTTCTGTGTGTGTGTGGGTTGTGTGTGTTGGTTGTGTGTGTTTGTGGTGTGTGTGTGTGTGTGTGTTGTGTGTGTGTTGTGTGTGTGTTGTGTGTGTGTTGTGTGTGTGTTGGTTGTGTGTGGGTTGTGTGTGTGTGGTGTGTGTTTTTTGTGTATTGTGTGTGCATCTACCGTAAGTCTGCCTGGAGTTAATTTGGACTAATTAGTGATGTGTATTTTTGCTTCTCAGAGCAGTTTTGGGTTCTTTGTCAGTGCATACATTTATTAAGGAGAGAGAGAGAGAGAGAGAGATTCTGTTTTTCTCTCTGGCTAGCTCTGAGGCTTATCCACTTGTTTTCCCGTGTTCAGTTTACAATCAATTTCACTCATCTGTGCTAGCCTACTATTTCTATGTCCAATATTTCCAGCAGACTGAGCCTCTCAAACAGCTCAAATCTCTCCTGCATGCTTCCGAGTGTCCATAGTTTCCCTCTTCTGTGTGCCATTGTCTCCAGTTTCCAATGTTGTCTTTAAATTAGAGGTTTCACAAACATGGCAGCCCCCTACTGTGTGTCTATGTTCACATAGCCCATCCATCTCCACAGGCTCCCAACACATCTTTATACAGTCTCTCATCCACCCTGCCCTGCCCTGCACTGGGAAACGCTCAATCAAGAGAGTCCCTTCAAACAGACCAATGAACTGTGAATAACGCCATTACACACACAACTCTCTCCCGCCACTGAGAGAGGAGAAGGAGGGAGGGAGAGAGAGGTAGGGAGAGAGAGAGAGAGAGATGATGGAGTGAGGGGAGAGAGATGATGGAGTGAGGGAGGAACGGAGGGGAGAGAGAGAGGGATGGAGAGAGAGATGGAGGGAGGGGCGGGAATAAGGGGAGGTAGAGAGTGAGAAAGGATGAGGGAGAGAAAAAGGGGCAGAGGAATAGGCAGAAGGAGAGAGGGAGGATGGATAAATAGATGGAGGAGGGATGCAGAAGGAACGAGGGGGAGGGATAGAGGAGTCTGTTGGGTCTGTGGAGCAGGAAAAGACCTCTGCTCCGTGTGACCACTCTGATGGGCTTAGTAAGGCCCTGCTTTGTTCACACTGTTGGTCAGCCCAGGAGAATTAAGATTACTAAATAATAGCTTTAGTGCAGAAGCACAGAGATAAAATAACACTGCTCTCCATTCTCTGCTCCAGAATAGGCTGGAGAGGATAGGAGGAGTGAGCTTTAGTGTGTTGCGAAAGGGATGTCATAATGCCTATAGACAGTATATAATGCTTACACAAAGCTGTCATAACAACTGACATGTAACCTTGTACTTCTCACTTCTGACAGTTATGTACTATAAATAGATTGCCACGTGGTTTGACAGGTATACAGTGACATCTAGTTAAAACCAAGGCTTTATTCTTTTGGATCCATTTTGGGATCGATGCTTTTTTTGATTGGATGGAGGCTGTTGCTTTAACCAATCCTTCTAACATAGTTGACAGGCATGTCTGGTGGTGTTAGTAGTAGTAGTAGTATTAGAGCTTATAACCAGGGCCCCAGGTTTGGTTTGGTTTGGTTAGAATAAAACACATTCTGCTCACCTTCACATGTAGGACCAATATGATATAGCCTTACCTAAGCCTGTCTCTTGGGGAAATCTCTGCTCTCTACTCCTGTTATCTCAATGTTCTACACTGAATCCTGTGTGCCTAGCCATTTGTTATATGTAGCCGGTCCTGACAGCTTTGACACATATTTCCGCTAAGTTGACCTTACAGTTTAAAGTGTAATAAAAGCACAACTCCCAGCCATGTTGCGCATCGATATGTCCATGCTCCTCTGGATGCTGATAAATGGTGTTCTCTCCCAAGGGAGTTTCTGCAGTAGGTGGCAGAATCTACAGCACATAGTGGTTAGCTTTAGTAGAGCACAGTAAACCCACTATAGGAATATCAGGGCTGGACCCGTATCTCTCAGAGTAACTAATAACAGCGCTGGACTTGAACCCCTGACATGACGGCTGATGGGACCTACACCCGTGCTCCTCTCAGCAGAGGCTACCATTAGCCTGTAGCACTAAAGGCTAGGTCTGAGAAGACTCCTGTTAAGAGCAAGTTGGTATAAATGTACATTTACATTTACGTCATTTAGCAGACGCTCTTATCCAGAGCGACTTACAAATTGGTTCATTCACCTTATAGCCAGTGGGATAACCACTTTACAATGTTTTTTTTTTTTTTTTTTTTTGGTGGGGTGGGGTAGAAGGATTACTTTATCCTATTTCAGGTATTCCTTAAAGAGGTGGGGTTTCAAATGTCTCCGGAAGGTGTTGAGTGACTCCGCTGTCCTGGCGTCGTGAGGGAGCTTGTTCCACCATTGGGGTGCCAGAGCAGCGAACAGTTTTGACTGGGCTGAGCGGGAACTGTGCTTCCGCAGAGGTAGGGGAGCCAGCAGGCCAGAGGTGGATGAACGTAATGCCCTTGTTTGGGTGTAGGGACTGATCAGAGCCTGAAGGTACGGAGGTGCCGTTCCCCTCACAGCTCCGTAGGCAAGCACCATGGTCTTGTAGCAGATGCGAGCTTCAACTGGAAGCCAGTGGAGTGTGCGGAGGAGCGGGGTGACGTGAGAGAACTTGGGAAGGTTGAACACCAGACTGGCTGCGGCATTCTGGATGAGTTGTAGGGGTTTAATGGCACAGGCAGGGAGCCCAGCCAACAGCGAGTTGCAGTAATCCAGACGGGAGATGACAAGTGCCTGGATTAGGACCTGTGCCGCTTCCTGTGTAAGGCAGGGTCGTACTTTTTAAATGTTGTAGAGCATGAACCTATAGGATCGGGTCACCGCCTTGATGTTAGCGGAGAACGACAGGGTGTTGTCCAGGGTCACGCCAAGGCTCTTCGCACTCTGGGAGGAGGACACAACGGAGTTGTCAACCGTGATGGCGAGATCATGGAACGGGCAGTCCTTCCCCGGGAGGAAGAGCAGCTCCGTCTTGCCAAGGTTCAGCTTGAGGTGGTGATCCGTCATCCATACTGATATGTCTGCCAGACATGCAGAGATGTGTTTCGCCACCTAGTTATCAGAAGGGGGAAAGGAGAAGATTAGTTGTGTGTCGTCTGCGTAGCAATGATAGGAGAGGCCATGTGAGGATATGACAGAGCCAAGTGACTTGGTGTATAGCGAGAATAGGAGAGGGCCTAGAACTGAGCCCTGGGGGACACCAGTGGTGAGAGCACGTGGTGCGGGGACAGCTTCTTGCCACGCCACTTGGTAGGAGCGACCGGTCAGGTAGGACGCAATCCAAGAGTGAGCCGCGCCGGAGATGCCCAGCTCGGAGAGGGTGGAGAGGAGGATCTGATGGTTCACAGTATCAAAGGCAGCAGACAGGTCTAGAAGGACAAGAGCAGAGGAGAGAGAGTTAGCTTTAGCAGTGCGGAGAGCCTCCGTGACACAGAGAAGAGCAGTCTCAGTTGAATGACCAGTCTTGAAACCTGACTGGTTTGGATCAAGAAGGTCATTCTGAGAGAGATAGCAAGAGAGTTGGCTAAAGACGGCACGCTCAATAGTTTTGGAGAGAAAAGAAAGAAGGGATACTGGTCTGTAGTTGTTGACATCAGAGGGATCGAGTGTTGGTTTTTTGAGAAGGGGTGCAACTCTCGCTCTCTTGAAGACGGAAGGGACATAGCCAGCGGTCAAGGATGAGTTGATCAGCGAGGTGAGGTAAGGGAGAAGGTCACCGGAGATGGTCTGGAGAAGAGAGGAGGGGATAGGGTCAAGCGGGCAGGTTGTTGGGCGGCCGGCCATCACAAGTCGCAAGATTTTATCTGGAGAGAGAGGGGAGAAAGAAGTCAAAGCATAGGGTAGGGCAGTGTGAGCAGGACCAGCAGTGTCATTTGACTTAACAAACGAGGATCGGATGTCATCAACCTTCTTTTCAAAATGGTTGACGAAGTCATCCACAGAGAGGGAGGAGGGGGGGGAGGGGGAGGAGGATTCAGCAGGGAGGAGAAGGTGGCAAAGAGCTTCCTAGGGTTAGAGGCAGATGCTTGGAATTTAGAGTGGTAGAAAGTGGCCTTAGCAGCAGAAACAGATGAAGAAAATGTAGAGAGGAGGGAGTGAAAAGATGCCAAGTCCGCAGGGAGTCTAGTTTTCCTCAATTTCCGCTCGGCTGCCCAGAGCCCTGTTCTGTGAGCTCGCAATGAGTCATCAAGCCACAGAGCTGGAGGGGAGGACCGAGCCGGCCGGGAGGATAGGGGACATAGAGAGTCAAAGGATGCAGAAAGGGAGGAGAGGAGGGTTGAGGAGGCAGAATCAGGAGATTGGAGGGAGAAGGATTGAGCAGAGGGAAGAGATGATAGGATGGAAGAGGAGAGAGTAGCGGGAGAGAGAGAGCAAAGGTTGCGACGGCGCATTACCATCTGAGTAGGGGCAGAGTGAGTAGTGTTGGAGGAGAGCGAGAGAGAAAATGATACAAAGTAGTGGTCAGAGACTTGGAGGGGAGTTGCAGTGAGATTAGTAGAAGAACAGCATCTAGTAAAGATGAAGTCAAGCGTATTGCCTGCCTTGTGAGTAGGGGGGGGACGGTGAGAGGGTGAGGTCAAAAGAGGAGAGGAGTGGAAAGAAGGAGGCAGAGAGAAATGAGTCAAAGGTAGACGTAGGGAGGTTGAAGTCCCCCAGAACTGTGAGGGGTGAGCCATCCTCAGGAAAGGAACTTATCAAGGCGTCAAGCTCATTGATGAACTCTCCAAGGGAACCTGGAGGGCGATAAATGACAAGGATATTAAGCTTAAATGGGCTAGTGACTGTGACAGCATGGAATTCAAATGAGGAGATAGACAGATGGGTCAGGGGAAAAATAGAGAATGTCCACTTGGGAGAGATGAGGATTCCTGTGCCACCACCCCGCTGACCAGATGCTCTCGGGGTATGCGAGAACACATGGTCAGACGAGGAGAGAGCAGTAGGAGTAGCAGTGTTTTCTGTGGTAATCCATGTTTCCGTCAGCGCCAAGAAGTCGAGGGACTGGAGGGTAGCATAGGCTGAGATGAACTCTGCCTTGTTGGCAGCAGAACGGCAGTTCCAGAGGCTGCCTGAGACCTGGAACTCCACGTGGGTGGTGCATGCAGGGGCCACCAGGTTAGAGAGGCAGCAGCCACGCGTGTGAGGCGTTTGTATAGCCTGTGCGGAGAGGAGAGAACAGGGATAGACAGAGGCATAGTTGACAGGCTGCAGAAAATGGCTACAATAATGCAAAGGAGATCGGAATGAAATGAACTAAACATCTGGGAAAGGAGAGAGTGGGGCCTCCCTCACCACAACACCCAAATATAACTCTCCCAAAACCACCTCAGAAACTTTAATTGTTGTAAACTACAGCGGTTCAATGTTTTCTAGGAATATACTAACTTAGTTTATTCAGCTAGCTAACTAGGTACAGTATTATTCCGTGAAAATCGTCCAGGGCACCTAGTCATAAGACGCCACAGCCAGCTAGCATGCTGGACTCCAACAACACGGTTTAGCACCAATACTCGGCCACAACAAACCACCAGTGTGTCAACACGCCAAGCATATCGTTCGTGTCCGTGTCTAACGTTGTGGGTTAGTCCCGACAGCTTGAGCGAGTCCGTCGACAACTTATTCAGCCAGTTAGTTAGCTAGAATAGTTAGCATACTAGCTAGCCATTGCTTTCAGACAAAGAAGAAACCCCTCCTTTCACGGCACGAACACACAGAGAGAGCCAAGCTAACATTAACTAGTCACCCATGTCCCGAATTCCTTGAACAACTCTGGCTACCAATATGTAAAAACAAAACACAAATGTAGGTTATGACTTACCCCTAGCAGCTACTGTTAGCTAGCCAAGTTCAAAGCTAGCCACTGAATTGACTCAGCCAGTTCGCGTCTGTTCGCTAGGTCGTTCCAGCTATTGTTTACTAGTTGCTATCCAGGTAGCAACAAGCTAGCTAAATTTCAAGCACAGTAGCCACTTACTACCTAACGTTAACGGCTCAGACAATGAGGTTAGAAAACAGCTGAATGGTAGGCAATTATTGTATGTAATTATTGTAGGCAGCCAGCTGGCGTAATTACAGGCACTCTCAGGCGTGAAACAACTATACCGTTGCTAATAGTTGCCAGTAGCTACCCGCCAGCTAGTCCAGGTAGTGGGTTAGCTAGCTAGCTTCGTGCTTCACCGGGCTCAGCCGAATACAATACTAACCTACAATAATTACATACAACAACCCACGATAACTACCTACAATACCTAACTACAATCTAAATACATAGTTTAAGCCTTACTCGACAAAGCCCAAACTATGTATAAAACCAAGCTTACCCGACGACCTCACCCGACAACCTCCTAGGCAAGTCAGTTAAGAACCAAGGGTGTTCACAACCACTCGACTGGGGAAAACAGGCCTACAAAACCAACACATCACACTTGTACGAGCTAACTCAACACACTATTGACCTCGGTTTGCCAGTTAGCTGCATCTACTTAGAAGAGGTTAGCTTGCAGTGTTTGTCCATGTACAGGACTGACATCATGTACTGTAACCAGCGAAGCAGTAATGTCATGTAGTGTAACGGCCCTGTATTGAACTAACTTGTACTCTAGCCTCTAACCTAGTGGTATTCAAAGTCGGTGTCGCGATGGGAGAACTGCAGTGGGGTCAGCAATTTTTTTAATTACTTTTTTAGGAACAAAATATTAAGAGTACAGATGATTGTATGGGACAATATACAAACGTTTTCAAGAAAGATAAATTGACAAATAAAATGTACCGATTTTAAGGTAGTGTCATTATATTTGGGGTGGGATGGGTTCCCCAGAAAAAAATGGGGTCCCCAGAAACTGTCTGAAAAAATGGGATCCCCGCTGAAAAAGTTTGAATAACATTGCTCTAACCTCTCCAGCTGAGACTCACAGACATCAGCCAGCAGCCAGCTCTATGAATCACTGCTTCACTAATGTTAAAGGGTTCACATGAGGGACACCAACCCAAACCCTGCAGCATACAACTCATGATTAGCCAGTCGATCTAAAGATCAGCTCTCTAGCTTGTACAGTTAATTAAAGCTTCACAGGGAGTGATGTTGTTTGTTGATTGGGCTCCAGTGTAGTTGGCACACACACTGAAATATGAAATGAAAAGAAAGTCTTAACATCCAGTCTAAGCACACTGTAGATGATCCCAAGTTTGTACGGAATCTAGCAACATCTCGATCGCTGTCTTCACCAGGTTTGATCATAATAAATCACCTGGTAAGGGCCATAAGAGCTACACAGTACAGAGATAACTAGTGTAAGAGCTACAGAGGCATTAAACCTATCCACACAGAGGATCCTACAGTTTGACTTGATGAGGTGGACACTAATTGCTCTACCCTTTAATATTAGGCTTTGTGTAATCTCTCTCTGTACTGTACTGCACTGCACTGCAGCACCAACCTCCTGCCTGCTGCCTCCTGTCTGCCAGTGGCACCAGCGCGATGCGAGGCCGTCCAGCCCATCGGCCCATATAAAAGCCCAGCTCCTCATTGCCTAATGGAGCAGAAGGAATGGGCTTGTTTGTATAGCTGGCTGTCAGCTCCTGGCTGGCATGTCGTGCTCAGGGAGAGACTAGGGGGAGGGGGAAATGGGGGGACAGGCATTAGGGCGCACCACCAGGTGACATGCTGCTCCCTCCTGACTGGGTTGTGTGGTCCATCCACCGTAAAGTAAAGTGAAGGCTGCTAATAGCCTTCTCTGTTAATGAAGTCATTAAAATTAGATAGCGGATGGTCTTTGGGTGCGTGTTTGTGATTGTCTATGTGTTTGTGTGTGTCTATGACTGTCTCTGTCTCGTGTGTGTGTCTGTGTGTGTCTGTGTGTGTGTGTCTGTGTGTGTCTGTGAGTTTGTGTCTGTGTAAAAGGGGTTGATATGCTGTTAAAGACTAACAGAGGTAGTGTGTCCTTCAGACTTGCAGTAGTATAATGGGTTTATATAGGACTGTAGGCACAAGTGGTTCTCTCTATTAGAATTCATAGAAAAGATCAGTATCTAATCAGTTTAATCAGGTTATAGAATAACATTAAACACGGTTTAGAGCTCAGGTGACACAATCCTAGTCTGAGATAATAGGTTTGGTGGGAAAACCATGTTACTGTGGCATACAGGCCTACAGTAGTAGCATCAATGGTTACAGCCCAGAAAGTTCCATTATCTCTGGATGGATTGAAAACGGCTGGTTCACTGGGATCCCTTGGGTAAAGACATAGAGAGGTTCATGAGTCTAATTACAGTTATTTGAGGAGAGAATAAGTAGTTGGAGCTGTACTTACTTCCTAATGTGGAGAGAGAGTCATGTTGAAATGGTTCTCTTTGGGAGGAGGACTAAATAACACAACAGGAGACAACCTAGTCTCTCCTTCTTAATTGAAAAAATTCCAATCCTATCCAAATCACCCCAAGATTAAACAGCCTTTATTGTAATGGGATTTGTATATTAGAAACTAAAAAACAGACATTAACGGCAGTTTATTATTCTGTTCCATACTAGTCTTCATAAGGATCCAGCTGGTTATCTGAGGTCCTGGCCCTGAGAGGAGAGAGCGGGCTGGTGAAGGTCATTGTGGGTATAATAGCGTGTTGTTTTGGTAGCGGGCGGCTGGCTGGCTGCTCATTAGGTCCATGTCAGTCAGTGTTCTGAGCTCTGACCACAGGGACTAGGTTATGTCACAATGTCACTGTTGGGTCTGCTAGTGTGGCTTCGCTGCTCAGTTTGTTCCAACTGTTTTTTAGAGCAATGCTTTTAGTGGAATCAATCAATAGATGAGTTATTTAGAGCATCATTAGCTAATGTGGTGAAACCATTGGAAAGTTAGCTGAAGCCATGCATCTTCATATTGACTACTGACCTACCAAGTCCCCTCAGATCCTTATTGAAGGGGTAGAGAGCGGAAATAGAAGAATAGACTAAGGAAGGGGTGAGAGGTTGATTTCAGACTGCAAAAAAATGAGATTATGAACTGAAAGTGATAGTAGACCTCTGCTGTTACCTGAGTAGATGACAGACTGTGGCTAGTAGCTGTACTCATCATGTGGTCCAGTGACATCTTTCTCCATCGTTATTCACAGTTTCACCTCACAGCTTCACTTCTCCTCTCCTCCGCTCCTCTCCTCCTCTTCCCCTCAGGAATCACTGAGTCAGATCTCATGCTGACCACCAATCCTCATGCTGAACTACTGCTCTTTCTTTACTGAAAAAACGATTGAAATGGCCTATGGCTTTATGCACTCACATGGCAACAAAGCCACAAACCCAAGGATGTAGTCCCTTTGGTCATTTCAATGGTTATATGAAAAGCCACTGACACACTTCAGCATCACTTGGCTTCATCCTGTTTTGTTTGACAAGTGCTATTCCTTGTGAGCTCTCACGGCGCTCGTTATCCCTGGTCTCGATATGTTTGTGCTCTTGAACACTCAGGCCACACTGATGAGTCAATCCTCCAATCAGGGTTTATTTAGTGAACACCACTGGTGGTACCAGGGAGCCTGCACCGCCACTACACTTCCAGTTCTATTGAAGTGGTAGAACAAAACCTAATGGATTGCCTTTCTGTAGTGCTTTTCAATAGGACAGAGCAATGTACCTTTCATAAGATGGAGGTAACTCAACCTAGTTAGAATGGAGTGGTGTAATGATAATAATGCTGGATTGTATTATACAGGCATACAGGTCTCACAACACGTTACGTGGTATGGTCTATGTGGGTGGTTATCTCAATCCATCCACTACCACAAATGCAATCTAAACTCAACTGTGTGTTCGCAGGTGTGAGTCGAGGGATAGATGGACTGATAAAGTGAGAGTGTGTGTGTGTGTGTGTGTGAGAGGAGCTGCAGAGGGAGTGTGTGTGGGTAAGCCTGGGTCATCAATGCGGTCTTCTCCTGCCTGGAAGAAACACTCATTGATTCGTTTTGTCAAAACATCAGTGAGCACCTGTTGGGACGTGTAGAAAACCTGCTGCACAAAGTGCACCTTGGACACATTTCATCCATGTAGGACAGTGACAGTATTGATTCATGATGCTGGTATAGAGGTATCCAGTATCAGTTGATTCATGATGCTGGTATAGAGGTATCCAGTATCAGTTGATTCATGATGCTGGTATAGAGGTATCCAGTATCAGTTGATTCAGGATGCTGGTATAGAGGTATCCAGTATCAGTTGATTCAGGATGCTGGTATAGAGGTATCCAGTATCAGTTGATTCAGGATGCTGGTATAGAGGTATCCAGTATCAGTTGATTCAGGATGCTGGTATAGGTTAGTGCTGAGCGATAAATGCTTTTTAAGGTCGGTTCGGTTTCAGTTGTATTTTTTAAAAATAATCATGGTTTTAGATTTTGGTTTCAATTATTTATTTTTAACTTGATTTTAGAGCTTATTACTGGAAATTCCAAAGCCAAACATAGTGAACATTTGGTAGACATCAATAGAAAAATAGGAAATTACTATGAAATAATAAAATATTTCAGTTGTGTATATTACTTAGTTTTTATTTGATGACTATTATTTTTCATTCCTTAAAGGCATTATTTCATCTCTGCTCAGGCAGTAGCCAAACAGCCAGACAACGTTATCTCTGTGCTCCCAATACACTCTTAGAAAAAATCTAGAACCTAAAAGGGTTATTCGGCTGTCCCCATAGGAGAACCCTTTGATGAACCGTTTTTGGTACTTTACACAGAGGGTTCTACATGGAACCCAAAATAGTTCTACCTGGAACCAAACACAGTGGGGAAAGTAAGTATTTAGTCAGCCACCAATTGTGCATGTTCTCCCACTTAAAAAGATGAGAGAGGCCTGTAATTTTCATCATAGGTACACGTCAACTATGACAGACAAATTGAGAAAAGAAAATCCAGAAAATCACATTGTAGGATTTTTAATGAATTTATTTGCAAATTATGGTGGAAAATAAGTATTTGGTCACCTACAAACAAGCAAGATTTCTGTCTCTCACAGACCTGTAACAACTTCTTTAAGAGGCTCCTCTGTCCTCCACTCGTTACCTGTATTAATGGCACCTGTTTGAACTTGTTATCAGTATAAAAGACACCTGTCCACAACCTCAAACAGTCACACTCCAAACTCCACTATGGCCAAGACCAAAGAGCTGTCAAAGGACACCAGAAACAAAATTGTAGACCTGCACCAGGCTGGGAAGACTGAATCTGCAATAGGTAAGCAGCTTGGTTTGAAGAAATCAACTGTGGGAGCAATTATTAGGAAATGGAAGACATACAAGACCACTGATAATCTCCCTCGATCTGGGGCTCCACGCAAGATCTCACCCCGTGGGGTCAAAATGATCACAAGAATGGTGAGCAAAAATCCCAGAACCACACGGGGGGACCTAGTAAATGACCTGCAGAGAGCTGGGACCAAAGTAACAAAGCCTAACATCAGTAACACACTACGCCGCCAGGGACTCAAATCCTGCAGTGCCAGACGTGTCCCCCTGCTTAAGCCAGTACATGTCCAGGCCCGTCTGAAGTTTGCTAGAGTGCATTTGGATTATCCAGAAGAGGATTGGGAGAATGTCATATGGTCAGATGAAACCAAAATATAACTTTTTGGTAAAAACTCAACTCGTCGTGTTTGGAGGACAAAGAATGCTGAGTTGCATCCAAAGAACACCATACCTACTGTGAAGCATGGGGGTGGAAACATCATGCTTTGGGGCTGTTTTTCTGCAAAGGGACCAGGACGACTGATCCGTGTAAAGGAAAGAATGAATGGGGCCATGTATTGTGAGATTTTGAGTGAAAACCTCCTTCCATCAGCAAGGGCATTGAAGATGAAATGTGGCTGGGTCTTTCAGCATGACAATGATCCCAAACACACCGCCCGGGCAACGAAGGAGTGGCTTCGTAAGAAGCATTTCAAGGTCCTGGAGTGGCCTAGCCAGTCTCCAGATCTCAACCCCATAGAAAATCTTTGGAGGGAGTTGAAAGTCCGTGTTGCCCAGCGACAGCCCCAAAACATCACTGCTCTAGAGGAGATCTGCATGGAGGAATGGGCCAAAATACCAGCAACAGTGTGTGAAAACCTTGTGAAGACTTACAGAAAACGTTTGACCTGTGTCATTGCCAACAAAGGGTATATAACAAAGTATTGAGAAACTTTTGTTATTGACCAAATACTTATTTTCCACCATAATTTGCAAATAAATTCATTAAAAATCCTACAATGTGATTTTCTGGATTTTTTTTCTCTCATTTTGTCTGTCATAGTTGACGTGTACCTATGATGAAAATTTCAGGCCTCTCTCATCTTTTTAAGTGGGAGAACTTGCACAGTTGTTGGCTGACTAAATAATTTTTTTCCCCACTGTATAGGAGAAATCCATGGTACAGTATCTAGGGGTAATATTGGATATCCAGTGCCTCGTGGCAGAGAAAGTAGATGCCGTTTTACACAGTAATCCCCAGATGAAGGCAGCTTGCTGCTGAAACTTTGAATAAAATATTGCATTGGAGCAAGAGTGTGCTGTTGCGTCCTCTTCTAAATTTAAAGTGGGTAACTGGATGGAAAACTTGAGTAGGCCTATCTGGTATTGCGGGGTACAAAAAGTAAGATCTAGTATCCCCAGATTGACTTTATCTAGGTACAGTGGGGAGAACAAGTATTTGATACACTGCCGATGTTGCAGGTTTTCCTACTTACAAAGCATGTAGAGGTCTGTAATTTTTATCATAGGTACACTTCAACTGTGAGAGACGGAATCTAAAACAAAAATCCAGAAAATCACATTGTATGATTTTTAAGTAATTAATTTGCATTTTATTGCATGACATAAGTATTTGATCACCTACCAACCAGTAAGAATTCCGGCTCTCACATACCTGTTAGTTTTTCTTTAAGAAGCCCTCCTGTTCTCCACTCATTACCTGTATTAACTGCACCTGTTTGAACTCGTTACCTGTATAAAAGACACCTGTCCACACACTCAATCAAACAGACTCCAACCTCTCCACAATGGCCAAGACCAGAGAGCTGTGTAAGGACGTCATGGATACAATTGTAGACCTGCACAAGGCTGGGATGGGCTACAGGACAATAGGCAAGCAGCTTGGTGAGAAGGCAACAGCTGTTGGCGCAATGATTAGAAAATGGAAGAAGTTCAAGATGACTGTCAATCACCCTCAGTCTGGGGCTCCATGCAAGATCTCACCTCGTGGGGCATCAATGATCATGAGGAAGGTGAGGGATCAGCCCAGAACTACATGGCAGGACCTGGTCAATGACCTGAAGAGAGCTGGGACCACAGTCTCAAAGAAAACCATTAGTAACACACTACGCCGTCATGGATTAAAATCCTGCAGCGCACGCAAGGTCCCCCTGCTCAAGCCAGCGCATGTCCAGGCCCGTCTGAAGTTTGCCAATGACCATCTGGATGATCCAGAGGAGGAATGGGAGAAGGTCATGTGGTCTGATGAGACAAAAATAGAGCTTTTTGGTCTAAACTCCACTCGCCGTGTTTGGAGGAAGAAGAAGGATGAGTACAACCCCAAGAACACCATCCCAACCGTGAAGCATGGAGGTGGAAACATCATTCTTTGGGGATGCTTTTCTGCAAAGGGGACAGGACGACTGCACCGTATTGAGGGGAGGATGGATGGGGCCATGTATCGCATGTATCGCGAGATCTTGGTCAACAACCTCCTTCCCTCAGTAAGAGCTGGAGAAGGTCTGTATGGAGGAGTGGGCCAAAATCCCTGTTGCAGTGTGTTCAAACCTGGTCAAGACCTACAGGAAACGTATGATCTCTGTAACTGCAAACAAAGGTTTCTATACCAAATATTAAGTTCTGCTTTTCTGATGTATCAAATACTTATGTCATGCAATAAAATGCAAATTAATTACTTAAAAATCATACAATGTGATTTTCTGGATTTTTGTTTTAGATTCCGTCTCTCACAGTTGAAGTGTACCTATGATAAAAATGACAGACCTCTACATGCTTTGTAAGTAGGAAAACCTGCAAAATCGGCAGTGTATCAAATACTTGTTCTCCACACTGTATATACTCTAGCTATACGGTTATACATACACACACAGGTACACAGACACAGGTACACAGACACAGGCACCCACAGCCAATAGCCTACAGCCAACACAATTTGGAATCCCTGCATGTATCCTGTTATCAGTCATTATCAGTTCCAATGTTCACACGGGTTAGCACCAGGAGAAACCATCAGGCCCTAGTAGTCAGCCAGCAGTCCTGTAGTGATCTCCCCTCCATGCCAATAACAACACTACACTCCTAGTGGCGCTAGCGAACCTGGTGATGTTGATGTAAAGCAGGTTGCCTCTGTGTCCCTAGGCCATATCTGACCAATCATACATATCACTACTGTATGTTTTCTCTGTTTTCATTTGGAACCCGGCCAATCAGGTGTTGCCTTGGAGATCAATCTGGCGTGTGGTTGGTTGGGAGGGGTGGAGGAGGGGGAGTGTAATTGGTCTGAATGGTATCTGCAGGATCTCATTTCTGCAGCCCTGGCCACCACATCCATCTTCATCACACCTGTTGTACTGCAGGATCAATGCTGCTGGGCCTCATTCATAGGAGACAGAGCCAGGCATTAGCAGGCTTTAGTCACAACCACACCACTCTGTTTTGATAATTAAACCCTGTAAACACCCTATACTCCAGTGGCGGCTGCTTGTTGACTTAAAACGTTTGGGAGGGGTGACAAGTAACTTACCTGAATGCTGATACAACACACAAAAAGCCTAACTATCTTATACTGTCATTGTGCATCAAACCCAAGAAAGCCAACCTTACTGATACTGTCAGTGTGCATCAAACCCAAGAAAGCCAACCTTACTGATACTGTCATTGTGCATCAAACCCAAGAAAGCCAACCTAACTGATACTGTCATTGTGCATCAAACCCAAGAAAGCCAACCTAACTGATACTGTCATTGTGCATCACACAGTCTAAAACGGTCATAGTGCAGTCCAAACAAACATCAGCAAGTAGCATCACAAGAACTAACTCAGCTGTGCCAAAACGCTCTGCTTTGTTAGACCATGGACATCCCCTGAAACGTTTTTTCTTTACTCTGTAGAATGTCCTCGGGGTCGTATGGGTAGGGACTGAGAAGCAGGAGGGTGGAGAGATGGGCCTAGATGGAGATCAAGTGTGGAAGAAAAGCAAGAGCAAGAGAGGAGAGAGACAGGAAGCGACAGCTCAGCAAAAAGGAGTTAAGTCTTACAGTATCTTTCTAATATGCCCAGTGTAGTGGTGGCTTTGTTTCTCACTGTGTTTCTCAGTCGCTGCTGGGTGGGAGAAAAACCTGGGGTGGCTCACCTCTTTCAGGCCCACTGGTCCGTGGTCGCAGGGGGAAACCCAAACACATCGATTAGCCATCAGGAGTGAAGAGCCTGTGGAGAGAGGTGGAGTAGTGGAGTACAGTCCCAGTTTACAGCTCCCACCACCAGGCTGCAGTTAACTAACCTCCTCTCTGTTCCAACCCACTGCCTGCCTGCATGCCACCCCAGACCACCCCCAGACCCCAGACCTGCACTTTCTCACGGGAACAGAGGAATAGGAGAGATAGAGAGAGGGTGATAGACAGGGAGATAGGAGAGAAACAGTGGGATACAGATGTAAAAAGCCGTAGAGCAAGAGATGAAGGTAGAGAGAGAGCAAGAGAGAAAGAGGGACAGAGAGAAAAGAAGCGAGCGAGCTAACCAATCCACGGCCTTGTTCTGCTCTGATCAGAAACCAAATAGTGTCAGTGGCTGTTGGTGCCGTTCAAGATTAGGGAGGACCATTTATTTTTTATGAGCATTGCCTTATTTCTATTACAGCATATTGGATGACTGTCGTTCATATTCCATTCACCCAGCTCAATGTAACATCGATTGGTTAAGGCTACTACTACATGATACTCACATGTTCCCTATACCCATCAAGAGGTTGCTACAACCTAGCCTACAAATGAACGTTTATAAAGTAGGTGCACAGGTAGGTCCCTCCCTGTTTCATTCCATTTGCTTCCATTTAAGAAACGTTTTGCAACAGAATTGGTCGAATGAATACACCCCTGATCACCCGCACACACAGTTCACTTTCATAGCAGCCACATACAGCATCATCACTTTGCTCGTTGTGTAATTCCTTCTTGCATCTACGCACTCTCCTCCTCTCACCTTTTCCCTTCGCTTGTGGACTTCAGTGTAAGCCAGCTAGCTAACATACATAGCATTCCTCTCTTTTTGAGTCACGTTGTTGAGTAGGCTAAATTAGCTGCATTAGCTACTGTAAGTAAGTGAAAGGTAAACTAAGAAGGAAAAAAAAATACAATGAAATATAGCTAGCTCTCCCTCTCTCTGCTACTTTTCTTAAATTGTTGACTAAATTAATTTGTTCAAAACTGTTAAACTATTGCCTTTCTCTCTCTTATGAGTTAACTACTCTCCACACTTTATGCACTGCAGTGCTAGCTAGCTGTAGCTTATGCTTTCAGTACTAGATTCATTCACTGATCCTTGGATGGACAACATGTCAGTTCATATAATAAATAATTAAGCCAATTTGTGATTTGCTGATTCATCAATAAGGTTAGGGTTCTTGTAGGTTCCAGGATTATGCGACGTTCAGAATGAGACTGATAAGAGGTAATTATTTAATAAGTGACTCTTATCGATATATATATATAACATATATCTTCTAAGAGTTTAATTTGGGAGATGGTAACTCGTTAAACAACTTCTTCCGTGGTGCCCCAAATTTCTAATGAGTTAATTCTTACATGATTAATTTAATCGAGTGACAATTAAACATAGTTAGGTGATTCGATAAATACCAGTCATACATTAAAGTAAGTCACGTCACGACACCATCTACAGTTGAAGTCGGAAGTTTACATACACCTTAGCCAAATACATTTAAACTCAGTTTTTCACAATTCCTGACATTTAATCCTAGTCCAAATTCCCTGTCTTAGGTCAGTTAGGATCACCACTTTATTTTAAGAATGTGAAATGTCAGAATAATAGTAGAGAGAATGATTTATTTCAGCTTTTATTTCTTTCATCACATTCCCAGTGGGTCAGAAGTTCACATACACTCAATTAGTATTTGGTAGCATTGCCTTTAAATTGTTTAACTTGGGTCAAACATTTCCGGCAGCCTTCCACAAGCTTCCCACAATAAGTTGGGTGAATTTTGGCCCATTCCTCCTGACAGAGCTGGTGTAACTGAGTCAGGTTTGTAAGCCTCCTTGCTCGCGCATGCTTTTTCAGTTCTGCCCACACATTTTTTATAGGATTGAGGTCAGGGCTTTGTGATGGACACTCCAATACCTTGACTTTGTTGTCCTTAAGCCATTTTGCCACAACTTTGGATGTATGCTTGGGGTCATTGTCCATTTGGAAGACCCATTTGCGACCAAGCGTTAACTTCCTGACTGATGTCTTGAGATGTTGCTTCAATATATCCACATAATTGTCCTTCCTCATGATGCTGTCTATTTTGTGAAGTACAGCAGTCCCTCCTGCAGCAAAGAACCCCCACAGCATGATGCTGCCACCCCCGTGCTTCACGGTTATGATGGTGTTCTTCGGCTTGCAAGCGCCCCCCTTTTTCCTCCAAACATAACGATGGTCATTATGGCCAAACAGTTCTATTTTTGTTTCATCAGACCAGAGGACATTTCTCCAAAAAGTACGATCTTTGTCCCCATGTGCAGTTGCAAACCGTAGTCTGGCTTTTTTATGGCGGTTTAGGAGCAGTGGCTTCTGCCTTGCTGAGCGGCCTTTCAGGTTTTGTCGATATAGGACTCGTTTTACTGTGGATATACAGTGGGGAGAACAAGTATTTGATACCCTGCCGATTTTGCAGGTTTTCCTACTTACAAAGCATGTAGAGGTCTGTAAATTTTATCATAGGTACACTTCAACTGTGAGAGATGGAATCTAAAACAAAAATCCAGAAAATCACATTGTATGATTTTTAAGTAATTAATTTGCATTTTATTGCATGACATAAGTATTTGATACATCAGAAAAGCAGAACTTAATATTTGGTATAGAAACCTTTGTTTGCAGTTACAGAGATCATACGTTTCCTGTAGGTCTTGACCAGGTTTGAACACACTGCAACAGGGATTTTGGCCCACTCCTCCATACAGACCTTCTCCAGATCCTTCAGGTTTCGGGGCTGTCGCTGGGCAATACGGACTTTCAGCTCCCTCCAAATATTTTCTATTGGGTTCAGGTCTGGAGACTGGCTAGGCCACTCCAGGACCTTCTTCAATGCTCTTACTGAGGGAAGGAGGTTGTTGACCAAGATCTCGCGATACATGCGATACATGGCCCCATCCATCCTCCCCTCAATACGGTGCAGTCGTCCTGTCCCCTTTGCAGAAAAGCATCCCCAAAGAATGATGTTATAAGTGAAATAATCTGTCTGTAAACAATTGTTGCAAAAATGACTTGTGTCATGCACAAAGTAGATGTCCTAACTGACATTCCAAAACAATAGTTTGTTAACAAGACATTTGTGGAGTGGTTGAAAAATGAGTTTTAATGACTCCAACCTAAGTGTATGTAAACTTCCGACTTCAACTGTAGGTTGAAGGATGTTCTCCGGAAGTCATCATAATTACTGTATAAGTCTATGGAAGGGGGTGAGAACCATGAGTCTCCTAAGTTTGGTATCGAAGTCAATGTACCCAGAGGAGGACGGAAAATAGCTGTCCTCCAGCTACACCATGGTGCTACCCTAGAAAGTGCTGTTGAGGCTACTGTAGACCTTCATTGCAAAACAGTGTGTTTTAATCAATTATTTGGTAATGTGAATATATTTAGTATAGTTTTATCTAAAAACACTAAATGTTTCACTATTTATATTTTTCTGAAATTCACTCCCCTTCCTCCTCTGAGGAGCCTCCACTGGTGTGTGTGTGTACAGTGGGGAAAAAAAGTATTTAGTCAGCCACCAATTGTGCAAGTTCTCCCACTTAAAAAGATGAGAGAGGCCTGTCATTTTCATCATAGGTACACGTCAACTATGACAGACAAATTGAGAAAAAATATCCAGAAAATCACATTGTAGGATTTTTTATGGATTTATTTGCTAATTATGGTGGAAAATAAGTATTTGGTCACCTACAAACAAGCAAGATTTCTGGCTCTCACAGACCTGTAACTTCTTATTTAAGAGGCTCCTCTGTCCTCCACTTGTTACCTGTATTAATGGCACCTGTTTGAACTTGTTATCAGTATAAAAGACACCTGTCCACAACCTCAAACAGTCACACTCCAAACTCCACTATGGCCAAGACCAAAGAGCTGTCAAAGGACACCAGAAACAAAATTCTACACCTGCACCAGGCTGGGAAGACTGAATCTGCAATAGGTATGCAGCTTGGTTTGAAGAAATCAACTGTGGGAGCAATTATTAGGAAATGGAAGACATACAAGACCACTGATAACCTCCCTCGATCTGGGGCTCCACGCAAGATCTCACCCCGTGGGGTCAAAATGATCACAAGAACGGTGAGCAAAAATCCCAGAACCACATGGGGGGACCTAGTGAATGACCTGCAGAGAGCTGGGACCAAAGTAACAAAGCCTAACATCAGTAACACACTACGCCGCCAGGGACTCAAATCCTGCAGTGCCAGACGTGTCCCCCTGCTTAAGCCAGTACATGTCCAGGCCCGTCTGAAGTTTGCTAGAGTGCATTTGGATAATCCAGAAGAGGATTGGGAGAATGTCATATGGTCAGATGAAACCAAAATGGAACTTTTTGGTAAAAACTCAACTCGTTGTGTTTGGAGGACAAAGAATGCCATACCTACTGTGAAGCATGGGGGTGGAAACATCATGCTTTGGGGCTGTTTTTCTGCAAAGGGACCAGAATGACTGATCCGTGTAAAGGAAAGAATGAATGGGGCCATGTATCGTGAGATTTTGAGTGAAAACCTCCTTCCATCAGCAAGGGCATTGAAGATGAAACGTGGCTGGGTCTTTCAGCATGACAATGATCCCAAACACACCGCCCGGGCAACGAAGGAGTGGCTTCGTAAGAAGCATTTCAAGGTCCTGGAGTGGCCTAGCCAGTCTCCAGATCTCAACCCCATAGAAAATATTTGGAGGGAGTTGAAAGTCTGTGTTGCCCAGCGACAGCCCCAAAACATCATTGCTCTAGAGGAGATCTGCATGGAGGAATGGGCCAAAATACCAGCAACAGTGTGTGAAAACCTTGTGAAGACTTACAGAAAACATTTGACCTGTGTCATTGCCAACAAAGGGTATATAACAAAGTATTGAGAAACTTTTGTTATTGACCAAATACTTATTTTCCACCATAATTTGCAAATAAATTCATTAAAAATCACACAATGTGATTTTCTGGAATTTTTTTTCTCATTTTGTCTGTCATAGTTGACGTGTACCTATGATGAAAATTACAGGCCTCTCTCATCTTTTTAAGTGGGAGAACTTGCACAATTGGTGGCTGACTAAATACTTTTTCCCCCACTGTATGTGAATGTGTATGTGTGCTTGCGTGTGTGTGTTTGCCTGTTAGCCTGGTTGTTGTGTCTCCATTTTTGTCCAGAGAATTCCGGTAAAGAAAGCACACAGAGCAGAGTGCGACACCTTGACAGACGGTCAGACAGGCAGACTGACAGACAGGTGGAGGGCTGGCCAACCCAGCAGACTGCTGCTGTAACTCACTTCTTCAGAGAGAGAGAGAGACAGAGAGAGAGAGGGATGAAGAGATAGCGAGAGGGAGGGAGAGAGAGAGATGGAGAGTGAGGAAGGGAGGACAGAGAGAGAGCGAGGGAGGGAGGGCAGAGGGACAGAGACACAGAGAGAGTGACGAAGAGGGAGAGAGAGAGAGCGAGAGAGAGAGAGAGAGAGAGAGAGAGAGATAAGGAGAGAGAGAGAGACATAGCACCTCTAGTCAATATTGGCATAACATAAATAAACATGAGCGATGCTTGCTTTCCAGTAAATTTGTTCTGGGGAGGCTGAGAGAGAGTGTGTCTCACTGGAGACAGGACCACTTGTAATGAACAAGCAGCCATGTTTATGTGGTCTAGACCACTCCCACTGGGCAAAAACTGGTTGAATCAACGTTGTTTCCATATATTTCAACAAAACATTTTTATGTGATGACGTTGAATGAACGTGGAAAACGATATCAACGTCAGGGAATTTCGTATTTTGTTTCACACAACTTTTAACCTAAATCCAATAACAGGGTACATGTTTTTTGTTGAATTCACATTGAATTCACATTAGTTGACAACTCAACCAAATGTAAATCGAAGCTAGACGTTGAACTGACATCTGTGCCCAGTGGACTGGCATTGAACAAGGAAAGGCGCATTATAATTGAACATGTACTGGACAAAAGATGGGTAGATGGATTTTACAGTGACGCTGACTTGATTTAAGGAAGGTGAGATTATCTCTGGGTGCAAGAGTATCTGATGATATTCATAAAAAATCTATTGAACCATAGTTGGAATTGTAGAGGGGCCCAGGGTTCGAACACCCCATGAACTTTTGAAATATTCCCTCTGGGACCCCAAAAGGGTTTCAAATATTAACATTGTTCTAGATTCTTGACCAGGTCTATAAAGAACAACTTGTCATTTACAATGACAACCTGGCAAAGCAAAGAGTCTGTGTGTACCCTGGACTAGAACAGGGTTAGCAGTTGCGGAGGGTAAGCTGATCCTAGATCAGTGCAGGAGCCTTGTCACTCACCTTGCTGTCACCATTTCATTAATTTCTGCCAAAGGACGTGCCTGCATGTTGCTTTCATGGTTGTGGTAAATTAATGTCTGGATCAGAGTTAATATCGAAAACTTTAAAGGAGTCAGAAACACCCATAAGTCTTTCTGAGGCGGATCTTCATGGAGATTAAATCTCTTAAAGGGAAAAGAAACGGGGGAATGTTGTTTTGGTCTTGAAGGCATCTGACAGCTCTGCCATAATGTGATGTAAATCCTTTTCATACAGCCTTGTATCACTCTCTCTCTCTCTCTCTCTCTCTCTCTCTCTCTCTCTCTCTTTCTCTCTCTCTTTCTCTTTGTGTCCTTCTCTCGCTCTCCATCTCCCCCCTCTCTCTTTGCCCTCTCGCTTTACCCCCCCCTCCCTCTCTCTCTCTCTCTCTCTCTCTCTCTCTCTCTCTCTCTCTCTCTCTCTCTCTCTCTCTCTCTCTCTCTCTCTCTCTCTCTCTCTGTATCCTTCACTGTCTCTCTCTCCCCTCTCTCGCTCTTTCCCTCTCCATCTCTCCCTCCCTCCCTCCCTCCCACCCTCCCTCTCTCTCTCTCTCTTTCCCTCAATGCATGTCTGAATGGAAGGCCACAGCATAAACCCAGATGTAGAGCATGGTTCTTTGATGTGACAAGTTAGGTTGCAATTTACATTAACCATTCACCGTAAAGGTCTTTGATTTAGTATCGTGACTCATGGGAAGAACATAACACCTGTCACAACCAGTCACCCAGCTGTACGTTATCTTCCATGCAACACCATCGCCTCAACACTGTCATCCTGAAACATCATGGTGGTTTTGTTGTGCTAGCGCCAGCTAGCTAACCGTTAACGGTGAGGCCAGCTGTTATTTGCATTGCATTGCCCCTTGCATGTGTCCTGACTGACAGTGTAAACAACTTAGTCACAAATGGACTTGTCATGTGTGGCTATGACAGATGTCCATTAATGTTTGCATAACGTTGTCTAAACATTGCTGGGTGCATCCCAATATCTTTAACCTCGAGAAGCACCGCCGCATGAATATTCACAATGATGAGTCGTATCTACCTGTGTGATCACTCGATTAAAAATTAATTGATATGTGACATTTGATATCCCATTGTTGAATCACTTTAATGACACTGATGTGGCAGACTCAATTTATGGAGTTAGGGAAACATCTGATGCATAAGTAATGCTTCCCCCACTGATTGTGCTCCTCAGCACAGACTCTGGTTGCTCACACAGCTCTTGAAATGGCTTAACCTCTAAGCTCAGTTTTACTCCCCTTTATGTACCTTTTAGATTGTAAAACACCATCTGTGGCCCTGTAGAGTTCATCCGTTGTTTTTCTCTCTCTCTCTCTCCTCTCCTCTCGGGGGCCGTTCAAAGTAGTAATTGTGTTTTCTCCTTCCGTGATAATGTAATGCTATTGTGTCTGTATTGAAATCTCTATCCTCTCCCAACGCATAGGGTATCTGACTCCATATCTGAACAGAGATTTTATCTTCCTTCCCATGTGAATTTGCCTTTCTTTTCTCACTGAAATCTATATTCTCTCTCTCCTGGTGCTTTCTATCAAACTCTCCCAATTTACTTTTCTGTTTTCCACCTATCTCTCCCTCAGTACAGTACCACAAGCTCGATATCTCTCTCTCTCTCTCTCTCTCTCTCTCTCTCTCTCTCTCTCTCTCTCGCTCGCTCTCGCTCTCGCTCTCTCTCTCTCTCTTTCTCTCTACTGTCACAGTTCTCTGAAAATATGTCTCTTATCTTTCTCCCTCAATTACACCCTTCTCTCCTCCTCCCACCGTCTAATTCGCTCCTTTCTGCGTCCTTTGCAACATTCTAAACCCCATTTGCATTTCTCCTGTGGAATAATCAGAGTGTAACCCGCTAAATTGGAATGTTATGGTGTGGCAACACACGTGCATGAGGGTTCTTTGAGTTACTGAACAATTTAGCTCACAGTATTGTTATTGTTTATACATCAATTAACCGCCTTCCTCTCTCTCCACGTCGCTCCGTCACTCTCTATCTCTCCCCCTGACGCCATTTTCCCTCTCCTTTTCTCTCTCCTTATCCATTCTCCTCTCACTCCTCCTTTCTCTCTCCATGTCCCCCGTTCTGTCTCTCCCTCTGTCCTCAACCTTACCCTCTGACATATAGCCCATACTATTTTCCGTTGGCGTCTTTTTGTGTGTCAGTTGGCCTCTCATCTCCTCTTTAAGACAGCTATATTCCCTGAGCAGTCCAGTCTAGTCCAGTCCAGTTGTTCTTCCCCAGTGGAGTCAATGGTGAAAGAACAGTAACGACCGTCCATAAATCAACCCAATAGAAAAACATCACCATTAAGGTCTCTCTCTCTCTTTCCTTTTCTCATTTGTTCTTCCTGTGTCCTTCACCTTTGTCCACAGTGGGAGAGGGAGCGAGGGATGGATGGAGAGAGAGAGGGGGGGGTTGATGATGGAAAGAGTGTGTGTGGCTGGGGAGGAGGGGGGGTAGAAAAGAGGAGGAGTATGTTGGAAGAAGGTTAGAAGTAATGAAAGGCGATGGAGAGAGCAAGGGCTTGTTTGAGTGTGTGTGAATGCATCTCTTTGTGTGTGTGTGTCTGTGTGCACGTTCGTGTTTATTGAGAGAAATCCACTATGTGACGCGTTACTATAATATGTGGATATTGTTAACTCTCCTGACCTCTGAGCAGAGGCCTCATATGCAAGCAGGAATGTACTGATATCAGCAAAGTCTAGTGTGTGTGTGCTCTGTGTGTGCTCTGTGTGTGCTCGTGCGCGTGTGCGCGTGTGTGTGCGCGTGTGTGTGCGCGTGTGTGTGTGCGCGCGTGTGTGTGTGTGTGTGTGTGTGTGTGTGTGTGTGTGTGAGAGAGAGAGAGAGAGAAGACATTTGTAACAAGTGGGGGTGGGTGAAGGCTGGCGTAATGCTGGATGTGACACAGACACATAGGGGACACACTCACAAACACATTGACACAACACACACAAACACACACACAGTGACATCACCTGATTGTGTGCAGCGGAGCGTTGTGTAGGGGGTTTATTGGTCTAATAAAGGCAGACCAGGGTTTGTCTGGGGCTTGTTGCCGAAGAGCCGGTTACTACGTCGCACGGCAACAGGAGAATGGGAACACAGGAGAATATACAATTTGTTTCCACCGCACCGCACACACACACCACAAGATAGTACACAATTTACTGTCACCACACAATGGCACTCTGCAACACACAGACAAATGTAGACATGCAGATGCCTCTCTGTTGGCTCTCTGTCACGTGAATGGGGAAAGAAGGTATTGCAAAGAATAGGAGTAAATGGATGGAGGTAAGGCAGGGGAGGAGATGAGGAGATGGAGGTAAGGCATGGGAGGAGAGGAGGAGATGGAGGTAAGGCAGGGGAGGAGATGGAGGTAAGGCAGGGTAGGAGATGAGGAGATGGAGGTAAGGCAGGGGAGGAGATGAGGAGATGGAGGAAAGGCAAGGGAGGAGGGGGAGCTGGAGGTAAGGCAGGGGAGGAGATGAGGAGATGGAGGTAAGGCAGGGGAGGAGATGAGGAGATGGAGGTAAGGCAGGGGAGGAGATGAGGAGATGGAGGTAAGGCAGGGGAGGAGATGACGAGATGGAGGTAAGGCAGGGGAGGAGATCAGGAGATGGAGGTAAGGCAGGGGAGGAGATGAGGAGATGGAGGTAAGGCAGGGGAGGAGGGGGAGATTGAGGGAACAGGGTAAGGCAGGGGAGGAGGGGGAGATTGAGGGAACAGGGGAGGAGATGGAGGGATGGGTTAAGGCTTGGGAGGAGAGGAGGAGATGGAGGGATGGGTTAAGGCATGGGAGGAGGGGAGGAGATGGAGGGGTGGGTTAAGGCTTGGGAGGAGGGGATGAGATGGAGGGGTGGGTTAAGGCATGGGAGGAGGGGAGGAGATGGAGGGGTGGGTTAAGGCTTGGGAGGAGGGGAGGAGATGGAGGGGTGGGTTAAGGCATGGGAGGAGGGGAGGAGATGGAGGGGTGGGTTAAGGCTTGGGAGGAGGGGATGAGATGGAGGGGTGGGTTAAGGCATGGGAGGAGGGGAGGAGATGGAGGGGTGGGTTAAGGCTTGGGAGGAGGGGAGGAGATGGAGGGGTGGGTTAAGGCTTGGGAGGAGGGGATGAGATGGAGGGGTGGGTTAAGGCATGGGAGGAGGGGAGGAGATGGAGGGGTGGGTTAAGGCTTGGGAGGAGGGGAGGAGATGGAGGGGTGGGTTAAGGCTTGGGAGGAGGGGAGGAGATGGAGGGGTGGGTTAAGGCTTGGGAGGAGGGGAGGAGATGGAGGGGTGGGTTAAGGCTTGGGAGGAGATGGAAGGGTATGGCGAGGGGGAATGCAGATGGAAGGAAGCGAGGTGTGTCAGGGAGGATAGGGATGGAGGGATGAGATGGATGAGAGCTAGGGAAGGGGGGAGGGGTTTAAAGGAGGAATGAAGGTCTTCTGTAGCGGTTGGAGGAGAGGATGGAGTGAGTAAGTGTGTGATGGCCCTCGGCAGTGTTCTCTCCATCTCCATCCATCCCTTAATCAAGGAGAGGAACAGACCTCTACATGTTATTAAAGATCTGCAAGGAAATAAATAAATAATAGACACAGTTAGTTATAGCAGACTATAAATATAGTGATATCCTGCAGCCATATTCTCTCCTCTCCTCGGCTCTCTCCTGTTCAGCCAATGGAAGAACAGTATTTTCTTTTCTTTTTCATTTATTTGATATAAAATGATGGTTTCCATTGTCCGTCTTCACTCTCTCTCTCTCTCTCTCTCTCTCTCTCTCTCTCTCTCTCTCTCTCTCTCTCTCTCTCTCTCTCTCTCTGCCTCTCTCAGTCTGTCAGTTTAGTTCTCTCTCATTCTCTCCATCTCTCCCCCTCTCACTCCCTCTCTCTCGTTCTGTGATGTTGTGGTACTCAAGGTCCTTGGCAGTAGTCCTATGTGGCTATACAGTGTGGGTTTGGCACGTTGAGAAGCAGGTGCGGGTGAGACGTTGTGCATGGCGGGCGTCCGATGGAGATGTGGTGTCATCTCTAATCATTGTTACTCTGTGCTGAACGTGTTATCACAGCTAATTACTGCTGCTGGGACATTAAATATTTATATTAGTAGATAATTAGAGACACTCAACATGATGATGGCAGTCACTGAAGACAGGGTCCCATTTTATAATACATAGACCTTAGACCAGTATTTCCCAACTCCGGTCCTTGAGTACCCACAACAGTACATATTATGGTTGTGGCCCCAGACAATCACACCTGATTCTACTTGTCAACTAATCATCAAGACCTTGACAAGTAGAATCAGGTGTGTTTGTCAAGGACCGGAGTTGGGAAACACTGCCTTAGACCACCATACTGAGACCATTGGTAGCAGCCATGTAAGAACAGTATAACTGTACAATATTACATAAGGTTACTTATAGAGAGAGAATAGACTGCAGTTTGCCTCTCATTCACCCTCCAAAACAGACATTTTGTTCTATTGAACATGCCATAACAATAAAGGCATTTTAATTATATGAAGTGTGCCTTGGTCCTCCTTGTGTTTTTGATGATTTAAAGCCTTTACTAAAGAGCACCTTCCACCTACAAAGTTCTACTATTGTATCCCAGCAACGCTTCCCTTCCTTCTTTTCTACAAGACATCATTTCATATTCAAACATGGCCCCAATTTCCTAGGTTTTCAAACATTTATATTTTCACCTGATTGTACAATCAAATATTTTCAGCAAAAGACCAAAAAACAAATGCTAGAAAATGAGGTAAATGTCCATGGACTACACTAGTGTTGATTGGACCAGGTGCAGAACATGATTGGTTCTGTAATAATAACCTGGCTGGGGTTTTGGGGTCCAGCTGTGTTCAGTGTTCTGAACAGAGGCCAGGTTATTGTCTACCTGCAGGTGTGTGTTGTGAATGTGGCGGTAGCTCTACCTTGGACATTTTTTAAAGGAAGGAGGCATGCTATTTTGCAGTAAATAAAGTGGGTTTATAGGCCACATTTTCAAATGACTAGTGTGCTTCTTTAGTACTGGCGTTACTAGATGAAACAGAAAATATTCTGTAGCCTTGATTCCTTGAATGAGCAGCTATTTTTGATTTCCAATCATCTCCAGGAGCATGAAGAAATCCTGTCTGTTCATGGTAATGGCTCAGTTTGAGGTATAGAGATATACATAGATTTTGTATATAGATTAGAATCACCACTCACCTTCACTGTCCAGAAAGATGCTGTATCACATATTCCCTCCCTCTGTGTCTGATGCCTGAGCGCTAGCTAGTTGTTTAACATGCTACAGACAACCCATCCCTGTGGGATAATACAGCATGAAACACATGCTGTATTATTCCACAGGCAGAGGAAGGGAGAGGAAGATGGAGGAGGGGTGGGGGCAGTAGACTGCAAGGGCCTTCTCATTTACCCTTTGTGTGTTCTCTTTAACACAATTAACACAGTTAACCCCAGCCATATGTACTTCCCCTGCTCTTAACAATTAATATCCCTAACGCCCATCCAGCCGTCTGTTTTCCATGGCGACGGTGAAATTCCTGCTCTCTCCCTCCTGACGTTCATGCGTAGCGTTCCCTGTTCCCTGTCAGAGGGCAGTCATCGAGCTACAGGCCTGGTCATACCAATAAATACCCTTTGAACTGAACTGAGCGGAGGGAGATATGGAGGGAGAGAGAGGGGAGGCAGGGAAGGAGGGAAAGAGAGAGTGAGAGAGACAGGGAGGGAGGGAGGGAGGGAGGATAAGGACACACCACCTGCGGTGCAGCCATTCAGAGGGACAGAGAGGGTTAAGGCCAGCTATGTTAGGTCTCTCCGCCTGCAGGCCACTCTAGACAGCCGCTGTTCACCGTCATGTGGTGCTGAATTCTACAACTAGCTCTCACAGTCTCACGTCAGAATTAGACGTTCATCCATGTTTCTCAAATGTCACATTTCAAAGTTGTTGCAAACCTAACATTTCAAAGTGTTTAAGGTTAAGTTTAGGCATTAACTCAGAATTGTTAAGGTCAGGGTTAAGTTAAGGCATTAACTCCAAATGGTTAAGGTAAGGGTTAAGGTTTGGGATAGGCTTAAAACAAAAATCTCATAAACAGCTTTCTATGCTGGATTCGATCTTGCAACCTTTGGAATAAGAGGCAGATGCTTACTTACGCCCATCCGCCATCCACGTCCACAATGCAAAACTGAAACCTACTTGAAGGTAACAGCGCTCACTGTTGCCCTTAGTGGCCGGTTTCCACGTCGTCTCCCAACGTCCTCAGACATGGTAGGACATCCAATACTGACTTGTATCATGAGTGACCTGGCTGGAATTCTGATTTTGTCACTTTCCGTTTCAATGGTATTGAATATTCCAGATTTTCAGATGTACTTCATGTACATATCAGACATACAGATAGACTCTATCAGTTGGAATCCCTCTTGTCTCTTATGTGTGGGCAGGGTAAAACAGGGAGACTGTGTGGGCAGGGTAAAACAGGGAGACTGTGTGGGCAGGGTAAAACAGGGAGACTGTGTGGGCAGGGTAAAACAGGGAGACTGTGTGGGCAGGGTAAAACAGGGAGACTGTGTGGGCAGGGTAAAACAGGGAGACTGTGTGGGCAGGGTAAAACAGGGTGACTGTGGGCAGGGTAAAACAGGGAGACTGTGTGGGCAGGGTAAAACAGGGAGACTGTATGTTTGTTTATATGAGGTTATTTAAGACAGAGATGTCTTTAGGGAGGTTAGAGAGGATAATACTCTAAATAGAACTCTATGTCAGTGTGTATCAATGACTCTAAATAGAACTCTATGTCAGTGTGTGTCAGTGTGTATCAATGACTCTAAATATAACTCTATGTCAGTGTGTGTCAGTGTGTATCAATGACTCTAAATATAACTCTTTGTCAGTGTCTGTCAGTGTGTATCAATGACTCTAAATAGAACTCTATGTCAGTGTCTGTCAGTGTGTATCAATGACTCTAAATATAACTCTATGTCAGTGTCTGTCAGTGTGTATCAATGACTCTAAATAGAACTCTATGTCAGTGTCTGTCAGTGTGTATCAATGACTCTAAATAGAACTCTATGTCAGTGTGTATCAATGACTCTAAATAGAACTCTATGTCAGTGTGTATCAATGACTCTAAATAGAACTCTGTCAGTGTGTATCAATGACTCTAAATAGAACTCTATGTCAGTGTGTGTCAGTGTGTATCAATGACTCTAAATATAACTCTATGTCAGTGTCTGTCAGTGTGTATCAATGACTCTAAATAGAACTCTATGTCAGTGTCTGTCAGTGTGTATCAATGACTCTAAATAGAGCTCTGTGTCAGTGTGTATCAATGACTCTAAATAGAACTCTATGTCAGTGTCTGTCAGTGTGTATCAATGACTCTAAATAGAGCTCTGTGTCAGTGTGTATCAATGACTCTAAATAGAACTCTATGTCAGTGTGTATCAATGACTCTAAATATAACTTTATGTCAGTGTGTATCAATGACTCTAAATAGAACTCTGTCAGTGTGTATCAATGACTCTAAATAGAACTCTATGTCAGTGTGTATCAATGACTCTAAATAGAACTCTATGTCAGTGTGTATCAATGACTCTAAATATAACTTTATGTCAGTGTGTATCAATGACTCTAAATAGAACTCTGTCAGTGTGTATCAATGACTCTAAATAGAACTCTATGTCAGTGTGTATCAATGACTCTAAATAGAACTCTATGTCAGTGTCTGTCAGTGTGTATCAATGACTCTAAATAGAGCTCTTCTCTAATTCAAAATCTCTCTCCCTATCTTGTGAATCACGCTTGTAACGTCAGTACAGTAGCCTATGCTTCGGAGGGGGAGGTCGGCTACACACACACACACACACTGGTAAAGATTTCCAGCTGGCAGGGAGACAATGGAAGAGGTTTTTGAGTGACAGAGTAAGGGCTTTGTATAGACGCTTTGTTGTGTTTTTTGTGGGACTGTAAAAAAATGCCCGGAACTAAAAAGAACGGAATTAACCAGTTCCCATGCTTTTAAAATAACAGTTCTGTTCCGGAACAGTAAAGCTCACTTTCGATCCTGGTTCTGTTTCTGTTCCTCCAACCCCTGGTTACAACACACACAGACTGTGTGGGCAGGGTAAAACAGGGAGACTGTGTGGGCAGGGTAAAACAGGGAGACTGTATGTTTGTTTATATGAGGTTATTTAAGACAGAGATGTCTTTAGGGAGGTTAGAGAGGATATGATTCTAAATAGAACTCTATGTCAGTGTGTGTCAGTGTGTATCAATGACTCTAAATAGAACTCTATGTCAGTGTGTGTCAGTGTCTGTCAGTGTGTATCAATGGCTCTAAATAGAACTATTTGTCAGTGTCTGTCAGTGTGTATCAATGACTCTAAATAGAACTCTATGTCAGTGTGTGTCAGTGCGTATCAATGACTCTAAATAGAACTCTATGTCAGTGTCTGTCAGTGTCTGTCAGTGTGTATCAATGACTCTAAATATAACTCTATGTCAGTGTGTATCAATGACTCTAAATAGAACTCTATGTCAGTGTCTGTCAGTGTGTATCAATGACTCTAAAGAGAGCTCTGTGTCAGTGTGTATCAATGACTCTAAATAGAATTCTATGTCAGTGTGTATCAATGACTCTAAATAGAACTTTGTCAGTGTGTATCAATGAATCTAAATAGAACTCCATGTCAGTGTCTGTCAGTGTGTATCAATGACTCTAAATAGAACTATATGTCAGTGTGTATCAATGACTCTAAATAGAACTCTATGTCAGTGTCTGTCAGTGTGTATCAATGACTCTAAATAGAGCTCTATGTCAGTGTCTGTCAGTGTGTATCAATGACTCTAAATAGAACTCTATGTCAGTGTCTGTCAGTGTGTATCAATGACTCTAAATAGAGCTCTATATCAGTGTCTGTCAGTGTGTATCAATGACTCTAAATAGAACTCTTTGTCAGTGTCTGTCAGTGTGTATCAATGACTCTAAATAGAACACTATATCAGTGTCTGTCAGTGTGTATCAATGACTCTAAATAGAGCTCTATGTCAGTGTCTGTCAGTGTGTATCAATGACTCTAAATAGAACTCTTTGTCAGTGTCTGTCAGTGTGTATCAATGACTCTAAATAGAACTCTATATCAGTGTCTGTCAGTGTGTATCAATGACTCTAAATAGAGCTCTGTGTCAGTGTGTATCAATGACTCTAAATAGAACTCTATGTCAGTGTCTGTCAGTGTGTATCAATGACTCTAAATAGAGCTCTGTGTCAGTGTGTATCAATGACTCTAAATAGAACTCTATGTCAGTGTCTGTCAGTGTGTATTAATGACTCTAAATAGAACTATATGTCAGTGTGTATCAATGACTCTAAATAGAGCTCTATGTCAGTGTCTTTCAGTGTGTATCAATGACTCTAAATAGAGCTCTATGTCAGTGTCTGTCAGTGTGTATCAATGACTCTAAATAGAACTCTATGTCAGTGTCTGTCAGTGTGTATCAATGACTCTAAATAGAGCTCTATATCAGTGTCTGTCAGTGTGTATCAATGACTCTAAATAGAACTCTTTGTCAGTGTCTGTCAGTGTGTATCAATGACTCTAAATAGAACACTATATCAGTGTCTGTCAGTGTGTATCAATGACTCTAAATAGAGCTCTATGTCAGTGTCTGTCAGTGTGTATCAATGACTCTAAATAGAACTCTTTGTCAGTGTCTGTCAGTGTGTATCAATGACTCTAAATAGAACTCTATATCAGTGTCTGTCAGTGTGTATCAATGACTCTAAATAGAGCTCTGTGTCAGTGTGTATCAATGACTCTAAATAGAACTCTATGTCAGTGTCTGTCAGTGTGTATCAATGACTCTAAATAGAGCTCTGTGTCAGTGTGTATCAATGACTCTAAATAGAACTCTATGTCAGTGTCTGTCAGTGTGTATTAATGACTCTAAATAGAACTATATGTCAGTGTGTATCAATGACTCTAAATAGAGCTCTATGTCAGTGTCTTTCAGTGTGTATCAATGACTCTAAATATAACTCTATGTCAGGGTCTGTCAGTGTGTATCAATGACTCTAAATAGAGCTCTATGTCAGTGTCTGTCAGTGTGTATCAATGACTCTAAATATAACTATATGTCAGTGTGTGTCAGTGTGTATCAATGACTCTAAATAGAGCTCTATGTCAGTGTCTGTCAGTGTGTATCCAGTTGACACCTTTATGCTGTGATGTTTTGACTGGCATCCTTGTTTTTAGCCTAATGTCTAGCGGAGGTGTCATTCACACTACTCAGCAATCAGTGCACCGCAGAAGCAGTCTGAACACTAACACACCTACACAGATACACATAGTGCACAGACACACACGCAGCACGCATCCTCTGGACTGTCTGCCATCTATAACTCACATGTCCACTGTACACTTACAACCAGGGGTTGGAAGCAAAATTATTTTCCAATCGTTTTGTTCTGAACAGAACCACTATTTTTATTTGTTCTGTTCCACTGTTCCGACCAGCAAAATAAAGTTCTGAACCGGTTCAAACCCCCCAAAAAGTACAGGTTTATATAGTTCCTTTTTTAACCTGTGAAATCGACAGAATTTTACATGTAGTTAATTAAATTACTTCACAAATCAGTGCGTATAGAGCAGCTTGCTATAGAGTGGCAAGCTAGCTAGTTGTTTATATGCATGATGGACAGACAAGTGTAAGCCGCAAGATGCAACTGAAATTTTGCAGGTGGGGAGAGAGGGCGGAGGAGGAGGCTTGGCTTGAAGCGCTGAGCATCTTGTTATGACCTGCATTATCTGAATTAGGCCCACAGAATTATACCTACGCAGGAGCGGCTTCTATGAAGGAACTTTGAATGTCTTTGAACTTCCTAGAGTTGACTTAATGCTGGACCAGAGCTAGCTAACAAGCTTGTGTGTGCAGAGCGGCACCAGAATTAAAAACACATCTTACCTTTTTGTAGTTAATAAATCCAATGTGAAATGTGATAACTATAGTATCCTTAACTAGCATTGAAAAAGTTAATCCATTCTTCTCTAATTAAAAATCTCTCTCCCTATCTTGTGAATCACGCTTGTAACGTCAGTACAGTAGCCTATGCTTCGGAGGGGGAGGTCGGCTACACACACACACACACACTGGTAAAGATTTCCAGCTGGCAGGGAGACAATGGAAGAGGTTTTTGAGTGACAGAGTAAGGGCTTTGTATAGACGCTTTGTTGTGTTTTTTGTGGGACTGTATAAAAATGCCCAGAACTAAAAAGAATGGTATTAACCGGTTCCCATGCTTTTAAAATAACGGTTCTGTTCCGGAACAGTAAAGCTCACTTTCGATCCTGGTTCTGTTTCTGTTCCTCCAACCCCTGGTTACAACACACACAGACTGTGTGGGCAGGGTAAAACAGGGAGACTGTGTGGGCAGGGTAAAACAGGGAGACTGTATGGGCAGGGTAAAACAGGGAGACTGTATGTTTGTTTATATGAGGTTATTTAAGACAGATATGTCTTTAGGGAGGTTAGAGAGGATAAGACTCTAAATAGAACTCTATGTCAGTGTGTGTCAGTGTGTATCAATGACTCTTAATAGAACTCTTTGTCAGTGTCTGTCAGTGTGTATCAATGACTCTAAATAGAACTCTGTCAGTGTGTGTCAGTGTGTATCAATGACACTAAATTGAACGCTATGTCAGTGTGTGTCAGTGTGTATCAATGACTCTTAATAGAACTCTTTGTCAGTGTGTATCAATGACTCTAAATAGAACTCTATGTCAGTGTGTGTCAGTGTGTATCAATGACTCTAAATAGAACTCTATGTCAGTGTCTGTCAGTGTGTATCAATGACTCTAAATAGAACTCTATGTCAGTGTGTGTCAGTGTGTATCAATGACTCTTAATAGAACTCTATGTCAGTGTGTATCAATGACTCTAAATAGAACTTTATGTCAGTGTGTATCAATGACTCTAAATAGAACTCTATGTCAGTGTGTATCAATGACTCTAAATAGAACTCTATGTCAGTGTCTGTCAGTGTGTATCAATGACTCTAAATAGAACTCTATGTCAGTGTGTATCAATGACTCTAAATAGAACTCTATGTCAGTGTGTATCAATGACTCTAAATAGAACTCTGTCAGTGTGTGTCAGTGTGTATCAATGACTCTAAATAGAACTCTATGTCAGTGTCTGTCAGTGTGTATCAATGACTCTAAATAGAACTCTATGTCAGTGTCTGTCAGTGTGTATCAATGACTCTAAATAGAGCTCTGTGTCAGTGTGTATCAATGACTCTAAATAGAACTCTATGTCAGTGTCTGTCAGTGTGTATCAATGACTCTAAATAGAGCTCTGTGTCAGTGTGTATCAATGACTCTAAATAGAACTCTATGTCAGTGTGTATCAATGACTCTAAATATAACTTTATGTCAGTGTGTATCAATGACTCTAAATAGAACTCTGTCAGTGTGTATCAATGACTCTAAATAGAACTCTTTGTCAGTGTGTATCAATGACTCTAAATAGAACTCTATGTCAGTGTGTGTCAGTGTGTATCAATGACTCTAAATAGAACTCTATGTCAGTGTCTGTCAGTGTGTATCAATGACTCTAAATATAACTCTATGTCAGTGTGTATCAATGACTCTAAATAGAACTCTATGTCAGTGTGTGTCAGTGTGTATCAATGACTCTTAATAGAACTCTATGTCAGTGTGTATCAATGACTCTAAATAGAACTTTATGTCAGTGTGTATCAATGACTCTAAATAGAACTCTATGTCAGTGTGTATCAATGACTCTAAATAGAACTCTATGTCAGTGTCTGTCAGTGTGTATCAATGACTCTAAATAGAACTCTATGTCAGTGTGTATCAATGACTCTAAATAGAACTCTATGTCAGTGTGTATCAATGACTCTAAATAGAACTCTGTCAGTGTGTGTCAGTGTGTATCAATGACTCTAAATAGAACTCTATGTCAGTGTCTGTCAGTGTGTATCAATGACTCTAAATAGAACTCTATGTCAGTGTCTGTCAGTGTGTATCAATGACTCTAAATAGAGCTCTGTGTCAGTGTGTATCAATGACTCTAAATAGAACTCTATGTCAGTGTGTATCAATGACTCTAAATATAACTTTATGTCAGTGTGTATCAATGACTCTAAATAGAACTCTGTCAGTGTGTATCAATGACTCTAAATAGAACTCTATGTCAGTGTGTATCAATGACTCTAAATAGAACTCTATGTCAGTGTGTATCAATGACTCTAAATATAACTTTATGTCAGTGTGTATCAATGACTCTAAATAGAACTCTGTCAGTGTGTATCAATGACTCTAAATAGAACTCTATGTCAGTGTGTATCAATGACTCTAAATAGAACTCTATGTCAGTGTCTGTCAGTGTGTATCAATGACTCTAAATAGAGCTCTTCTCTAATTCAAAATCTCTCTCCCTATCTTGTGAATCACGCTTGTAACGTCAGTACAGTAGCCTATGCTTCGGAGAGGGAGGTCGGCTACACACACACACACACACTGGTAAAGATTTCCAGCTGGCAGGGAGACAATGGAAGAGGTTTTTGAGTGACAGAGTGAGGGCTTTGTATAGACGCTTTGTTGTGTTTTTTGTGGGACTGTAAAAAAATGCCCGGAACTAAAAAGAACGGTATTAACCGGTTCCCATGCTTTTAAAATAACGGTTCTGTTCCGGAACAGTAAAGCTCACTTTCGATCCTGGTTCTGTTTCTGTTCCTCCAACCCCTGGTTACAACACACACATACACACACACACACGCACGCTTCCGCTCTGTCAGTTTTCCCCTCAGCCATTGGCAAGTGTACACACTGCAGTGAGCACACACTGTCAGAAGTTGTGAGTGTGTCAGCACACCTGACAGGAGCAGAGGGGAAGAGAGAGCGAGAGATGGAGTGAGGGCGTACACTCCTCCCTCACTCCATCTCTCGCTCTCTCTTCCCCTCTCCCGTCCTGAAGCAGAAACTCACCCACGGCAGTTTTATTCAGCCAGAGATGACGTGCCCTCATCTGACTGACATCTCTCTCTCTCCCCTCT
>NC_140000.1:10885481-10909658 GCF_964263955.1 Coregonus lavaretus
GTTGAAAATTCTCTGCGACAACAAAGTGATCAAATTAAGATAGTACACCTGTACTTATTTGAATCAAGGCCCTCTAAAGCCAGGATGTATTATATGTCTCCTTTTATACATTCCTGTACAGTTTGGCCACTATCTTGTTCCTATGTCGAAATAAGATGTAGCTAAGCCATATCTTTCTTATGACCATAACTATCCTCTAATCACTACTGCAGTGCTATAAGGATAATACCCACCATCCATGGCAGTTAAATTCTAATATGGGTGATTCAATTAATAGCGTCTTTCTCTATTGCCTCTAAACCCATTTGGTACTTTATTTGTACTTTATTTTATTTGTATTTGGAAGAAAGAAGGACATTGTCTCTCTTTCCAGGCAGTTAGAGGAGTATTTTAATGCGTTCTGACTGCAGAGCTTTACCAGTAGAATGTGCTTGTTTCATGGTCCAGATCTAATGGAGGATGCCTGGGCCATTTGGGTCCAGGTCAGATAGCACAACAGATACATACTGTTATGGTACTTGTACATGAACTGCAATTCCTCCTCCAAATGATGTAATTCCCACACACCCACACACACACTACTTTAGTAGCTACCAGTCACGTACAAAAGACACACACACACACACACACACACACACACACACACACACACACACACACACACACACACACACACACACACACACACACACACACACACACACACACTGTGCACACATTCACCACTCGGGTGCTGATTCATTGAACTATGAAACAAGCCTTTGCTAATCCTGTATTAAATGTTTGCAGTAAATATTCACGCTTTTTCTTATTTGGGGATTGGTTTTTACCATATGTACTGTATTAGCATAATGGCAGCGGGGCGGGCAGTGGAATGATAAACATGTTAGGCTGGGGAGATGATGGCTCTGCTGCTCTACACTGTAGTTAATGAAGGCATTACACACCAGCTAATTGACTTTCCTCAGTGTTGCACAGCAGCATCCCATGGAACATACTGTAGACCGACAGACAGGAAAGGCACTGATGCATACACTACATCAAATCAAATCAAATTGTATTTGTCACATGCTTTGTAAATAACAGGTGTGGACTAACAGTGAAATGCTTGCTTATGGGCCCTCCCCACTCACTCCACTCCGAATTCCAGCTCCTTCCCTCTGGCCGCAGGTACAGACTACCTTAGGTTAAAAAAAATAGGGCCAAGTATTATTTTATTCCAAATGCAATTCTGCAACTTAACAAAATGTTGGACTAAACTGCCCTTACCCTGCCTATCTGCTTGTAAATATCCTTTGCTATTTCTTTTAAATGTTTATACAGTGGGGGAAAAAAGTATTTAGTCAGCCACCAATTGTGCAAGTTCTCCCACTTAAAAAGATGTGAGAGGCCTGTAATTTTCATCATAGGTACACGTCAACTATGACAGACAAAAGGAGAAGAAAAAAACCCAGAAAAAAAACATTGTAGGATTTTTTATGAATTTATTTGCAAATTATGGTGGAAAATAAGTATTTGGTCAATAACAAAAGTTTCTCAATACTTTGTTATATACCCTTTGTTGGCAATGACACAGGTCAAATGTTTTCTGTAAGGTTATCACACACTGTTGCTGGTATTTTGGCCCATTCCTCCATGCAGATCTCCTCAAGAGCAGTGGGGCTGTCGCTGGGCAACACGGACGTTCAACTCCCTCCAAAGATTTTCTATGGGGTAGAGATCTGGAGACTGGCTAGGCCACTCCAGGACCTTGAAATGCTTCTTACAAAGCCACTCCTTCGTTGCCCGGGCGGTGTGTTTGGGATTATTGTCATGCTGAAAGACCCAGCCACGTTTCATCTTCAATGCCCTTGCTGATGGAAGGAGGTTTTCACTCAAAATCTCACGATACATGGCCCCATTCATTCTTTCCTTTACACGGATCAGTCGTCCTGGTCCCTTTGCAGAAAAACAGCCCCAAAGCATGATGTTTCCACCCCCATGCTTCACAGTAGGTATGGTGTTCTTTGGATGCAACTCAGCATTCTTTGTCCTCCAAACACGACGAGTTGAGTTTTTACCAAAAAGTTCTATTTTGGTTTCATCTGACCATATGACATTCTCCCAATCCTCTTCTGGATCATCCAAATGCACTCTAGCAAACTTCAGACGGGACATGTACTGGCTTAAGCAGGGGGACACGTCTTTCACTGCAGGATTTGAGTCCCTGGCAGCGTAGTGTGTTACTGATGGTAGGCTTTGTTACTTTGGTCCCAGCTCTCTGCAGGTCATTCACTAGGTCCCCCCGTGTGGTTCTGGGATTTTTGCTCACCGTTCTTGTGATCATTTTGACCCCACGGGGTGAGATCTTGCGTGGAGCCCCAGATCGAGGGAGATTATCAGTGGTCTTGTATGTCTTCCATTTCCTAATAATTGATTTCTTCAAACCAAGCTGCTTACCTATTGCAAATTCAGTCTTCCCAGCCTGGTGCAGGTCTACAATTTTGTTTCTGGTGTCATTTGACAGCTCTTTGGTCTTGGCCATAGTGAAGTTTGGAGTGCGACTGTTTGAGGTTGTGGACAGGTGTCTTTTATACTGATAACAAGTTCAAACAGGTGCCATTAATACAGGTAACGAGTGGAGGACAGAGGAGCCTCTTAAAATAGAAGTTACAGGTCTGTGAGAGCCAGAAATCTTGCTTGTTTGTAGGTGACCAAATACTTATTTTCCACCATAATTTGCAAATAAATTCATAAAAAATCCTACAATGTGATTTTCTGGATATTTATTTCTCAATTTGTCTGTCATAGTTGACGTGTACCTATGATGAAAATTACAGGCCTCTCTCATCTTTTTAAGTGGGAGAACTTGCACAATTGGTGGCTGACTAAATACTTTTTTCCCCCACTGTATGTGATATGTTTTATGACTGCTGCAAAATGAATTGCCTCCCCGAGGACATTAAAGTGTTCTGAATCTGAATCCCCAACAATACAGAGAGAAAGAAAATCATCATAGAAAAATAAAACACAAAATAATAAAAGTAATAATAGATACACAATGAGTAACGATAACTTGGCTATACACAAGGGGTACCAGTACCGAGTCGATGTGCAGGGGTACGAGGTAATTGAGGTAGGAATAAAGTGACAGATAGTAAACTGTAGCAGCAGCGTGATGAGTCAAAAAAGTTAGTGCCAAAAGGGTCAATGCAGATAGTCCGGGTAGCTATTTGGTTAACTATTTAACTAAGTATTTAGCAGTTTTATGGCTTGGAGGTAGAAGCTGTTCAGGGTCCTGTTGGTTCGAGACGTTGTGCATCGGTACAGCTTGCCATGCGGTATCAGAGAGAACAGTCTATGACTTGGGTGGCTGGAGTCTTTGACAATTTTTAGGGCCTTCCTCTGACACCGCCTGGTATAGAGGTCCTGGATGGCAGGGAGCTCGACCCCAGTGATGTACTGGGCCGTACGCACTACCCTCTGTAGCGCCTTGCGGCCGGATGCCAAGCAGTTGCCATACCAAGCGGTGATGCAGCCAGTCAAAATGCTTTCAATGGTGCAGCTGTAGAACCTTTTGAGGATCTGAGGGCCCATGCCAAATCCTTTCAGCCTCCTGAAGGGGAAGAGGTACTATCGTGTCCTCTTCACAACTGTGTTGGTGTGTTTGGACCATGATAGATCCTCAGTGATGTGGACACCGAGGAACTTGAAGCTCTCGAACCCACTCCACTTTAGCCCTGTCGATGTGAATGGGGGTGTGCTAGGCCCTCCGTTTCCTGTAGTCCACGATCAGCTCCTTTGTCTTGCTGACGTTAAGGCTGAGGTTGTTGGCCTGGCATCACACTGCCAGGTCTCTGACCTCCTCCCTATAGACTGTCTTATCATCGTCGGTGATCAGGCCTACCACCCTCTTGCCATTGGCAAACTTAATGAATGTGTTGGAGTCGTGCACGGCCACGCAGTTGTGGGTGAACAGGAAGTACAGGAGGGGACTATGCACACACCCCTGAGGGGCCCCTGTGTTGAGGGTCAGCATGGCAGATGTGTTCTGGTCGGTCCCTGGATGGAGACCAGGTGCTGCTGGAAGTGTGGTTGGAGGGCCAGTAGGAGGCCCACAATACAAACACACACACACAGGTTATTGATTACTAACGTACTACAATGAAAACAGGTCCCTAGAGGACTGGGCTAACAATAGCATGAATGCTTGGGTAGTGGATGGGTCAGAATGGAAGGGAGAGAGAGATTCAAACTATTGTGGTTATACTTATAATACTTATGCACCCTAATAACGCTCATTCGGATTAGAAATGCAATATGTATTTACGTGTTGCTGTCCTCGATAGTTGAGTTGATGATGTAGGATTCTGGTTTGCCCACCAGAGATCCCAATGTCCTTGGTAGAGTTGCTGGTTGTAGTACTGGTTAGAATGTATACTTCAGATGTACCAGCGGTTGTCTGAGAGGGATTGTCCTCTATCTCGTGTCTTGAGTGAAAGTTCTCTAGACGACTATACATGCCAGCTGCAGACTGAAATGATAAGGTCTAGTGCATTGTCTTCTTCTTCACCTCATGTAGAGGTTGAGAGTTTCAGAGTTTCTCCATTTCAAGCATGTGGACTAACGTCTCACTTTTTCTGGTCTTTCTAGTCTAACCATTTTGTAACGTGTAGCTTCAGCTTCACGCTTCTTGGTCTTGTAGAAATTCAACCATTTGCAACGTTTAGCTCACGCTTCATGTCTGCTGGTCTGTAGAGTTTCAACCATTTGCAACGTTTAGCTCACACTTCACGTCTGCTGGTCTGTAGAGTTTCAACCATTTGCAACGTTTAGCTCACGCTTCACGTCTGCTGGTCTGTAGAGTTTCAACTATTTGCATCTGCTTGTCTTCCTTTGGTAATGGAGTTGTAGTTTTAAACCATTTTGCAACGTTTAGCTCACGCTTCACGTCTTCTGGTCTTGTTCATTTGTTTTTCAAGGCTTTTTATGCACTCGGGGTAAAAGGGGCGTTCCATCATGTTTACACGACCTCTGATGTCACTCGGGGCGTGGCTAGTCACTGTGCATAGTTTATATGAAAAACGATTATCTCATTAAAAGACTAAAATCACATTCCTATCTTCACCAAAATACTATCATACTTAATCATATATTTTATACAACATTTAGATGTAAACTTGATAGATAGAATATGTACACTTTCCGAGTTACAGTTATTACTTGATACCATCGTTAATGACATCACAAACCAATAAACAACATGACATGATTATTCTTTAGATCCCCACTGACCATTTCAAACATTATTTTAAGTAGGAATATTGTTTCATTATCCACTTTTGGATGTTGGAGTCTTGGCGGGAAGACTTCCTTTGTCTCACAGGGAAATTATTTTTTCCCATACTAGAGACCAAAAGGAGTCCTTTTCTGCAAACTATTTATGACCGGCTGTTAAGTCATAAAACTGGCCCCCAGGAAAGGGGGTGTTCAAACCATTGCCTAGCAGGAATGTTTGATCCTCAACCCATGAGGGCAAGTCATGACAGTCCCCCTCTGGTGGTTCAATCTTGGTATTATTCTGCAAGTTGCAACCCACCATAAAAATGACCACGGGATGTCCTGGTTGGGGATCGCCGTTCCGGACCCGTCGTACGGTCATCCAGAAATAGATCTGGGCAGTAACTTGGGCAGATGTTAACAACGTGAACACACACTCACAAAGTACATAATTAAATTTCTTTCCCAAATGAGCGGCGTTGTGGCATTAACTGATGGTTGTATGGGGAACTTGTTCTCCCGAGTGACACAGTGGTCTAAGGCACTGCATCGCAGTGCTAGCTGTGCCACTAGAGATCCTGGTTCGAATCCAGGCTCTGCTGTAGCCGGCCGCAACCGGGAGACCAATGGGGCGGCGCACAATTGGCCCAGCGTCGTCCAGGGTAGGGGAGGGAATGGCCGGCAGGGAGGTAGCTCAGTTGCTAGAGCATGGCGTTTGCAACGGCAGGGTTGTGGGTTCGCTTCCCACGGGGGGCCAGTATGAAAATAAAAAAGAATAATGTATACACTAACTGTAAGTCGCTCTGGATAAGAGCGTCTGCTAAATGACGTAAATGTAAATGTAAATGTTGTTTATGGCTCTATTCCTTCGCGTCAGAGAAAATGAAACAAAATGAATAAAAGCATAAACAAAAGAGATACAAAATATAGTTACCACACCTTAATCATCTAATTGGACTGTGTTCTCTATACGTCCACGGTCTTGGCTAAATGACTCTATCATGGCATTTTCTCTAATGTCATGTCTTGGGTTTTCCCACTTAGTGGTGTGTTGCTTAGGCACTATCCTAAGTTGATAACTATATGATAAGTCTACAGTTTGTAAGGCACCAGCTTCGGACAGTCTACAGGGATGACCTATGGACTTCTGGGGAGAAACTGGTGAGTATGGTAGCTGTAGAATCGAAGGCCTCAGGGTAATTTGAACTTTACCAAGGCTGGTGTTTTGCTCGGACCCTTAAGTGATCCTAGCGTAAATCCTCATTGACTGTTTTGTTGTACATGTGCGCTCATGCTTACACAAGCGCGCCTGCCAAGGGAAAGAAAACCAAGTATCCTGGTAGGCTGCAACCTGTTCAGAATGAGTCTGACATTATCAGATAATTTTCATGTCAATGCCTGGAGGTAAGTAAGAACTGGTGTCGAGGGAACCTGTAGTGGTTTTACTACAGGTCACGGTGTCTTACACCATTGTAGTGGCGATAGGTATGAAGGAGTCTATTTCATAGTGATGTTATCCCCGGAGGAGCTAACCTCACAACGGAAGTACTATAAGCACTGAACCAGTCGTACGCGGTGTGATCATGGTTCATGACTTCTAATAACTTTCCTCCTGAATGGAGGGTTCTATTTATTAGTGGCATGTGTGTTAACCATCAGAAGAGTGCTTTGGGAAATTCCCTTCCACGTGTTGCAATCTGAGTGACTACTAACTCCTCTGTCGCTGTTGTCAAGGGCCATTTGACTTGTTAGGTCTCTAACCTTCTTACTGATTGTAGCTGGACTGACTGTTGCTGGCATTGGTACTGGTACTCAAAGGGACCAGTTATCCTACTGATTTATTCTGAAATGTTATTCTACCGGAATACATGATTAGAGCATTTTACTAGTTGCAATGTAGTTGAAACTACAATGGCAAGGAATAATTATTGTTGCCATTTGTTTTGGAGGTGGAAAGTCCACCAGAGTTATTTTAAGACCAGTGTGGTACACCTCAGTGATATCTCAGGTGTGTTCTAAGGTTATCTCCGTCGAGGGTCTTGTCCGCTCTATGTTGTCATTGTCACAACTTCCGCAGAGGCTGCCTCCCCTCCTTGTTCGGGCAGGCTTCGGCGTTCGTCGTCACCGGCTTACTAGCCACTGCCGCTCCATATATCATCATTCCATTTGTCTTGTCTTGTTAATTACACACACCTGGTTCTTATCCTCTCATTAGTCCGTGTATAAGTGTTCCCTCTGCCCCCATTGTCCTTGTGGGTGATTGTTATTTGTGAGAGTAGTGTAGCTCGGTGGAGCTACTCGCACTTTGTATTGCCGGGGTAGATATGTCCCCTGTGCCTGTATATTATTGGAGTATCCCGTACCGTGTATTGCCAGGGTAGATAGTTTCCCCTGTGCCTGTTTTCGTGTGTCGCTATCCAGCGCTATTTGTGTACGACGGAATAAACTCTGATTTCGGTGATTACCCTCCTGCGCCTGACTCCTATCACACTCACCACAGTCATGGGGAAGTTTACAACTAGATTTGTTTCCTGCTCTGGCGGTCTCGTACAGTGTTGCACGTAGTCTCGACCCCCCACCGGCCTCGACAAGGCTCATCATGGGTCTGGGCTAGTATTCCCCTCCTTTGTGTCTTGGGACCCCCCCACAAACTAAAAGGTTGGACCCTTGTACGAGTTGTCAGCAGGCACGTGGTTAGTAGATTTGCTGTAACCATTTAACCAAATCTCCAGGTGTTTGTGCTTGAAAACGCTCAGTGGCTGTCGTGGCCTGTCAGTCACCACAGCGTCCGCGTGTGGTGACCGTTCCAGTACCTGCAATCTGAGACGAGGATATCTTTCTGCGATATGGCAAAGTAGTTCACCAGTGGGAATCATCGGGTCAGTTGCGGGACTGACGCCATTAGTTTCATTGTAAGGGGTTTCAGTACCCCTCAAAGCAGAAAATGTAACATCGGAAGCAGAGTACACTCTGCACGTCGATGCTTTTATTCCTGAGAAGGCTGTAGTTCTTGCAGAAGTGTCCGCAGGACAAGATAAGTAAATCTCAGCTACAGTATTCCATGACTCCAAGGAGGAGTGAAGTGGCTCATTCACAGAGACTGCTGGCTTTGAATCATTAAAGGACTGGTCAATCAGGTTTGCTGATTGAATGTAATTAGATATCTTAATATCTCCTTGGGTCAGATGCTTCACAGAGAAGTATCGAGACATCTTTTTCGAAAGGGGTTCTTTTGATAGATGCTCTTTGTGTATGACTGTGTCGCAGTCAGCGGTAGGAGACGACAGTATGGTCAGTGGAGACGGCACGGTTGCTCGGTCTTCAAATCCATCTGTGGAATCAACCGATCCATCAAGTTTACTCAGAGTATCATGGGTTCACTTTTGAGGCTGGTAACATACACAGGGTGAACAAGCGATACGTCTTGGAAGTGTAGTTTCAGCATGAGTCGTATTGTGAGAGGCGAGGTAGTCTGGGTGAAACCTCGAAGTGAAGTATCGCATCGTTCCGTTTTCAACAAACGTTTAGCTGGGTTCAAAGGCCTTTTGAGATCATTGAACAATGTTTGAGAGATGAGCGATATTGTCGAGCCCGAATCAATTAGTGCATGACAGGTTAAGCAGTCCTCCAGGACTGTTTTCAGGTATGGGCTGTTTGAGTCACGTTTTGTGGTCATATTCCCCACAAAGTGGAGTGGTCATTCGCAACGATGTGATGTGTAATTTCTGTTCATGGTGAAAACAGATGGTATTATCGGGTTTCATGTGAAATTGGCTCTTGCGATGTGTTTGACCTTTTTCTTCGCAACATTTGTATCAGAGACTATAGACAAATCTTGTGGGCTTGTGTCTTGATCGAGCGGGCCCTGGATAGGGTCTCGAGTGAGAGCGGGAGTAATTTGATTGTTAACGTCCTTGTTAAGGGTGTTAATTCTGGCGGACCTGTTGTCCGGCAATTCCACGTCTAGTCATAGTGACTTGTCTTTTTCCTGTTTATCAAATTATTTCAGGTTCTTTATTTCTCTTAGCAGAGCTTTTAGCGAGTATGGCGTATGCGTCTGTCGTCATTGAACCCTTTTTCACCCTTGTTACCCTTGTGCTCTGACACTTTGGTTGGATTGGGTACAGGAACGTAGCGATCCGGTCGATTGTAGCGGTAGTCGTTTCGCTGGTGATGTACTTTACAGTTATTTCGACTGTGGTGGGTATTGGTATCGTGGTTTCATGGTAGAAACCGCTCTATCTCTTGACGCTTCAATACCTGATAATGCACCCTCTAACTGGAGTGAGTGCTCCTGTTCAAACTCCAAAATCGTGATGTCATGGCTTTTAGCGCTGTGCACTTTTGATGCCTCAAAAGCTGTGCTCGCAAGCTCTCTGAGTTCTGAGATTGGCAAACCAACGTGGGCTGTAGGACCCAAGTAGGTAATGAAGGTGAGATACATGTTCGACAGAAACATTTGTTTGAAAGGTAATACAGTAGCTCTTCCATTCCGGTTTCAGTGAGTAGGCCAAAGTAAGCTGAACGAAGCCTATGATAGTAAGCTTGTGTGTGTTCATTCCGAGCTTGCTTGACAGTGTTAGCAAGCAAGCTGTCGTGTTTGTGAGTTGCAGAGCCACTCAATTCTATTTTGAAAGCTGTGGCAAGTTTAGCGTAGTCGTTTTGCACGTGTTGCTGTTGGAGACGAATGGACCTCGTCACGTGTCTATTCGACGTTCGCTTCAACAAGTAAAACCTGTCAGCACCCGTAGCGTTCAGGTAGCCATTCAAGGCATCCTCTATGTCTGCAGATGTTTTTGACGAGTTTGTCAAGGCATTCCGTGCAAAGTGCACGGGGAGGGTTGGCTTCATCCTGTGGGGAATTGTGGGCCGAAAGGCCAAGAGGAGAAGCGAAGCTCTGGCTGTGTTGGCGAGGAGGCGCCATATTACCCTGTGCCGAATGGCCAAGGGGGGAAGACTGAGGGACATTTGCGAGAGGCAAAGTCTGAAACCTTCTGTCGTCTTCACTCCTTTGTGTACCGAGCTCCGGTTGCGAGCTTGGTTGCTTGACTGGGTAGTCACACTGTAGCGCGTGACTGTTCTGGAATTCTTCCAGATGGTACCTAAGGGTGGTATTCTGCTGTTTGGCAGAGTCCACTTGGGTGCTTAGTGTACTTATTTCACTTGCTCCGTTCGGCCACATACTTATCTGACATGGTTTGCAGGTAGAGGTCTTGAGTACAGAGCGAGAGATTCAGTGATGTGATTTCCACCACTTGCTTAGAAATCAATATTTCCATCTTCATCACCTGAGTTCTCACATCATTCATTTGGTCAGCAACGTCAATGAGTTTCACTGATTTGTCATCCAACCTGGTCATTGTGTTCATTAACTGATCGTCTTTGGTGTGCAGCATTTAGACTAGAACATTATTGCTTTGAGTAACGTTCATCAAAACTGCATGTATGTTCTCAAATTGCGCGCTCCTGTTCGTAGATAACTTGTCAGATGTATCTAGTTTGGCGTGGACTTTGTCATATTTAGTTTTCGAGTTGTTCCTGTAGAAGACGATTTTATTCCTGTAGAATACGATTTTGTTGAAGAGTTTGTGCTCGTTCGTCGTCATAAGTTTTTGCAATTACTTCAGTTCAGTTTTCAAACGCAGTTCCTCGGTTAACAGAATGTTTTCCTCATCTGCTTTTGTCATTCCTTTCCCGGTTCTCTCCTTCTGTCCCGTCATATCAACCATTTATTGCTTGTGCTTCAGCTGTGCACTGTGGTATTGGACCGATGCCAATCTCTGATGGTGATACATCAGGGCTAAACTGGAGAGAACTTTTACAAGGCCTGCTCCCGATGGTTGATTTTGGAGAGCGTTTGTCGCAATTTCTGCTGTTTTCCCGCTAATAGTTAGGGTTGGTATCGCTGCCGAGGTCAGCGATCAATCCTTTTATGGGTGAGGGTTCACTAATTAGCGGGGGAGTGGGGACCACCCCCTCCGATAGCTTGCACATTATATTGTTATTTTTTGTAAAAAGATAATTTAAAGTTTGGTTTTTGAGTTATTGGAAGCTGAAAAAACGATTTTAATCTATTTATAGACGTTAATTAACCATCACTACTGCATCAGTAATTTGGGAGTTGGACGTGAATGAATTTGCAAAAGCAAATTGAGTTGATTAATCAATCATAATGATGAATCATACCTGTACATGCTATCTGGGAATTAAACTTTAATTAACCTGAAAGCGTTGCTTTATCTAGGTTAATATGGAAAAGTTTAAATTTTGTCTCCTTTGTTGAACCAAATCAATTTGGATCTTATCCAAATGATCAACCTGAAAAGGTATGTTCGGCAATTGAACTTATTAAATTGAATGAGACAATGATATCCAGTCAGTTGAGATTTGCTGGATATCATAAATGTAACCAGTAGTTCAAATGTGAGGGTGCATTCACCACTTATCCCTAAGGCTGAAGCCACGTGGGATTCCCGTGAAAGCGGGACTTCCGTCAATACTGGTTCAGTACTGTGGGGGTTGGCTCCAATGAGCTTAATAATTAATCATACCTGTATAGGCTAGCTGGGAATTAAACTTTAATTAACCTGAACAGTGTTGCTTTATCTAGGTTAATATGGAAAAGTTTAAAATGTCTCATTAGTTGGAAGTACCTGAAAAGGTATGTTCGGCAATTTAACTTATTAAATTGAATGAGAAAACGATATCCAATCAGTTGAGATTGGCTGGATATCATAAGTGTAGCCTGTAGTTACACACTATAAGAAGACGTTTTGCCCTCACAAATATATTTTTTCTTCTTCAAAAATGTACTTGCGATTCTTCACAACTAGGGGTCACTGATCGCAGAAGGCTGAACTCGAACGGGAGTACTGAGGTGCGGGACTTCCATCGGCCAAGACGGGGATTTCAACGTGACACAGGAAAAACAAAATGGGTGCTCTCCCTTTGTTAGCTTAGCATCTAGTGCACAGCTAACCTTTCTTATACTTGTTTTAAGCACACAACAGGATCCCATACACTACGGGAAGGGGTTTAATAGTGACGTCTCACATTCAAACCCATTCGGCATTCTCTTTGCTAGCACTATATTACCGGAACGCGTGGTAACATAAGAGATACACCTGTGGCCTACCCATGCTACCGAAGTGCGATAGGCAGATAGATAATAACTCCGGCCCGGTCAACTAATCAGAAGTCAGAAGTTTACATACACTTAGGTTGGAGTCATTAAAACTTGTTTTTCAACCACTCCACAAATGTATTCTTAACAAACTATAGTTTTGGCAAGTCGGTTAGGACATCTACTTTGTGCATGACACAAGTAATTTTTCCAACAATTGTTTACAGACAGATTATTTCACTTATAATTCACTGTATCACAATTCCAGTGGGTCAGAAGTTAACATACACTAAGTTGGCTGTGCCTTTAAACAGCTTGGAAAATTCCAGAAAATTATGTCATGGCTTTAGAAGCTTCTGATAAGCTAATTGACATAATTTGAGTCAATTGGAGGTGTACCTGTGGATGTATTTCAAGGCCTACCTTCAAACTTGCTTGACATCATGGGAAAATGAAAATAAATCAGCCAAGAACTCAGAAAAAAGATTGTAGACCTCCACAAGTCTGGTTCATCCTTGGGAGCAATTTCCAAACGCCTGAAGGTACCACGTTCATCTGTACAAACAATAGTACGCAAGTATAAACACCATGGGACCACGCAGCCGTCATACCGCTCAGGAAGGAGACGCGTTCTGTCTCCTAGAGATGAACGTACTTTGGTGTGAAAAGTGCAAATCAATCCCAGAACAACAGCAAAGGACCTTGTGAAGATGCTGGAGGAAACGGGTACAAAAGTATCTATATCCACAGTAAAACGAGTCCTAAATCGACATAACCTGAAATGCCGCTCAGCAAGGAAGAAGCCACTGCTCCAAAACCTCTATAAAAAAGCTACGGTTTGCAACTGCACATGGGGACAAAGATCGTACTTTTTGGAGAAATGTCCTCTGGTCTGATGAAACAAAAATAGAACTGTTTGGCCATAATGACCATCGTTATGTTTGGAGGAAAAAGGGGGTATCTTGCAAGCCGAAGAACACCATCCCAACCGTGAAGGACGGGGGTGGCAGGATCATGCTGTGGGGGTGCTTTGCTGCAGGAGGGACTGGTGCACTTTACAAAATAGATGGCATCATGAGGAAGAAAAATTATGTCGGATATATTGAAGCAACATCTCAAGACATAAGTCAGGAAGTTAAAGCTTGGTCGCAAATGGGTCTTCCAAATGGACAATGACCCCAAGCATACTTCCAAAGTTGTGGCAAAATGGCTTAAGGACAACAAAGTCAAGGTATTGGAGTGGCCATCACAAAGCCCTGACCTCAATCCTATAGAACATTTGTGGGCAGAACTGAAAATGCGTGTGTGAACAAGGCCTACAAAACCTGACTCTGTCAGGAGGAATGGGCCAAAATTCACCCAACTTATTGTGGGAAGCTTGTGGAAGGCTACCCGAAACGTTTGACCCAAGTTAAACAATGTAAAGGCAATGCTACCAAATACTAATAGAGTGTATGTAAACTTCTGACCCACTGGGAATGTGATGAAAGAAATAAAAGCTGAAATAAATCATTCTCTCTACTATTATTCTGACATTTCACATTCTTAAAATCTAGTGGTGATCCTAAGTGACCTAAAACAGGGAATTTTTACTAGGATTAAATGTCAGGAATTCTAAGATGTATGTAAACTTCCGACATCAACTGTATCTATCCAAATTTCGTCCTCGCTCTAGAAATTAATACCACCGAGTCAACTCGATCCTGAGACGCGAGAGAAAAATAGTACCCGTTTGGCCCAAAAGACTAGATCTGAGAATACCTAAATCGGCCGGCCCAAAATGTCCTGGCTCATAGCATTCAGTAATTCACTCTACACACTGACTTTTCGTCAGATATACAACACCGGAGGCAACCTCTAGTATCTTGTTCAAATGGAAACACACACCTCAACAACAAATCCTGCCTATGGCTCTACTGGTGTATAACGTAACTTGGGTGTATAACGTATTGCGCTGCACAATTCATATAGACTGAATTCAACAGTAAGGCCTCATTCTATCTTAGATTCCTTGCACGGGGGCTCCAATATGTTTGGATTCCTCGCGGGGGGATGTGACTTACTTTAATATATGACTGTTATTTATCTAATCACCTATCTATGTTTAATTGTCACTCGATTAAATTAATAATGTAACAATTAACTAATTAGGAATTTGGGGCACCATGGAAGAAGTTGTTTAACGAGTTACCATCTCCCGAATTAAACTCTTAGAATATATATATATATATATATATATATGTTATATATCGATAACAGTCACTTATTAAATAATTACCTCTTATCAGTCTCATTCTGAACGTCGCATAATCCTTGAACCTGCAAGAACCCTAACCTTTATTGATGAATCAGCAATACACAAATTGGTTTAATTATTTATTTACTAACTAACTAAATAATAACACAATACAAACACACACACACACACACACATAGGTTATTGATTACTAACGTAATACAATGAAAACAGGTCCCTAGTGGACTGGACTAACAATAGCATGAATGCTTGGGTAGTGGAGGGGTCAGAATGGAAGGGAGAGAGAGATTCAAACTATCGTGGTTACTTTGGAGACTATGCTCACAGTAATCATAATACTTATGCACCCTAATAACGATCATTCAGATTAGAAATGCAACATGTATTTACGTGATGCTGTCCTCGATAGTTGAGTTGATGATGTAGGACTGGTTTTCCCACCCGAGATCCCAATATCCTTGGTAGAGTTTCTGGTCGTAGTGCTGGTTAGAATGGATACTTCAGATGTACCAGCGGTTGTCTGAGAGTGATTGTCCTCTATCTCGTGTCTTGAGTGAAAGATCTCTAGATGACTATACATGCCAGCTGCAGACTGAGATGATAAGGTCTAGTGCATTGTCTTCTTCTTCACCTTGTGTAGAGGTTGAGAGTTTCAGTGTTTCTCCATTTCAAATGTGTGGACTAACGTCTCACGTTTTCTGGTCTTTCTAGTCTAACCATTTTGTAACGTGTAGGTTCAGCTTCACGCTTCTTGGTCTTGTAGAAATTCAACCATTTGCAACGTTTAGCTCACGCTTCACGTTTGCTGGTCTGTAGAGTTTCAACCATTTGCAATGTTTACCTCACACTTCACGTCTGCTGGTCTTTAGAGTTTCAATCATTTGCAACGTTTAGCTCACGCTTCACATCTGCTGGTCTTCATTTGGCAATGGAGTTGTAGTTTTAAACCATTTTGCAACGTTTAGCTCACGCTCCACGTCTGCTGGTCTTGTTGATTTGTTTTTCAAGGCTTTTTATGCACTCGGGGTAAAAGGGGCGTTCCATCATGTTTACACGACCTCTGATGTCACTCGGGGAGTGGCTAGTCACTGTGCATAGTTTATATAAAAAACAATTATCTCATTAGAAGACTAAAATAACAATCCTATCTTCACCAAAATACTCTCATACTTAATCATATATTTTATACAACATTTAGATGTAAACTTGATAGATACAGTGAGGGAAAAACGTATTTGATCCCCTGCTGATTTTGTACGTTTTCCCACTGACAAAGAAATGATCAGTCTATCATTTTAATGGTAGGTTTATTTGAACAGTGAGAGACAAAATAACAACAAAACAATTCAGAAAAACGCATGTCAAAAATTTTATAAATTGATTTGCATTTTAATGAGGGAAATAAGTATTTGACCCCCTCTCAATCAGAAAAATGTCTGGCTCCCAGGTGTCTTTTATACAAGTAACGAGCTGAGATTAGGAGCACACTTAAAGGGAGTGCTCCTAATCTCAGCTTGTTACCTGTATAAAAGACACCTGTCCACAGAAGCAATCAATCAATCAGATTCCAAACTCTCCACCATGGCCAAGACAAAGAGCTCTCCAAGGATGTCAGGGACAAGATTGTAGACCTACACAAGGCTGGAATGGGCTACAAGACCATCGCCAAGCAGCTTGGTGAGAAGGTGACAACAGTTGGTGCGATTATTCGCAAATGGAAGAAACACAAAATAACTGTCAATCTCCCTCGGCCTGGGGCTCCATGCAAGATCTCACCTCGTGGAGTTGCAAAATCATGAGAACGGTGAGGAATCAGCCCAGAACTACATGGGAGGATCTTGTCAATGATCTCAAGGCAGCTGGGACCATAGTCACCAAGAAAACAATTGTTAACATACTACGCTGTGAAGGACTGAAATCCTGCAGCGCCCGCAAGGTCCCCCTGCTCAAGAAAGCACATATACAGGCCCGTCTGAAGTTTGCCAATGAACATCTGAATGATTCAGAGGAGAACTGGGTGAAAGTGTTGTGGTCAGATGAGACCAAAATCGAGCTCTTTAGCATCAACTCAACTCGCTGTGTTTGGAGGAGGAGGAATGCTGCCTATGACCCCAAGAACACCATATCCACCGTCAAACATGGAGGTAGAAACATTATGCTTTGGGGGTGTTTTTCTGCTAAGGGGACAGGACAACTTTACCGCATCAAAGGGACGATGGACGGGGCCATGTACCGTCAAATCTTGGGTGAGAACCTCCTTCCCTCAGCCAGGGCATTGAAAATGGGTCGTGGATGGGTATTCAAGCATGACAATGACCCAAAACACACGGCCAAGGCAACAAAGGAGTGGCTCAAGAAGAAGCACATTAAGTTCCTGGTGGCCTAGCCAGTCTCCAGACCTTAATCCCATAGAAAATCTGTGGAGGGAGCTGAAGGTTCGAGTTGCCAAACGTCATAATCGAAACCTTAATGACTTAGAGAAGACCTGCAAAGAGGAGTGGGACAAAATCCCTCCTGAGATGTGTGCAAACCTGGTGGCCAACTACAAGAAACGTCTACCCTCTGTGATTGCAAACAAGGTTTTTGCCACCAAGTACTAAGTCATGTTTTGCAGAGGGGTCAAATACTTATTTCCCTCATTAAAATGCAAATCAATTTATAACATTTTTGACTTGCGTTTTTCTGGATTTTGTTGTTGTTATTCTGTCTCTCACTGTTCCAATAAACCTACCATTAAAATTATAGACTGATCATGCCTTTGTCAGTGGGCAAACGTACAAAATCAGCAGGGGATCAAATACTTTTTTCCCTCACTGTAGAATATGTACACTTTCCGAGTTACAGTTATTACTTGATACTATCCTTAATGACATCACAAACTAATAAACAATATGACATGATTATTCTTTAGATTCCCACTGACCATTTCCCACATTATTTTAAGTTGGAATATTGTTTCATTATCCACTTTTGAATGTTGGAGTCTTGGGGGGAAGACTTCCTTTGTCTCACAGGTTCAAACTTTACCTAGCAGGAAGGTTTGATCCTCAACCCATGAGGGCAAGTCATGACAACAATGATATTCCCCACATACCACAATGATATTCCCCACATACCACAATGATATTCCCCACATACCACAATGATATTTACCACATACCACGATATTCACCACATACCACAATGATATTATATTCTGTGTTCTCTGGTTACTGCAGTGACTCCTGTGAAGCAGTAAGGCGCATGGTATGTTAGGTATCTATTTTTACTGGACAATGAAGACCTGAGTGGCATTTGGAGAATGCTTGGCATTATTATGGCAGGAGAATAGTTTCTAAAGCCTATGTAATGGTGTAGATTATATTCTACCCAGCTGCGTAGTTTTCTATTGCGTTGTTCTGTCAAAGGCTGGAAGACTGCATGCACAGTCAAGTTCAACTCTAGCACACCTCCAAGAGACTGCCATTCTAACTGTGAGAGCAGAGCATCCTTTTTAAGATTTTCCAGTGGAAGAGAAAAGTTAATGCAGACACTCAAATAATTTGCCTTGGAGGGTTTGAAAACAGAATGGATTAAAACCTGCTGCTAACAGTAATGTGAATTATTACAGGCAAATACCCACACATACAAAACCCCCAAACAAATACATTTGACTAAACTGTCTCCCTCGATCTTGCTCTCTCTCTCCTCCTTGTCTCTTTCCATCATGTTGAATAGTGCGATGGCTGGAGTTCAGCTGACTAATTTTAGCTCCCATCGTGGGTGACAGAGTTATACAACAGACATAATAATAATAATAATATGCCATTTAGCAGACGCTTTTATCCAAAGCGACTTACAGTCATGCGTGCATACATTTTTTTTGTGTATGGGTGGTCCCGGGGATCGAACCCACTACCTTGGCGTTACAAGCGCCGTGCTCTACCAGCTGAGCTACAGAGGACCAGAGAAACACACACACCATAGTCACTACTCACACACACACACACACACACACCACACACACACACACACACACACACACACACACACACACACACACACACACACACACACACACACACACACACACACACACACACACACACACACACACACACACACACACACACACACACACACACACACACACACACACACACACACACACACACACACACACACACACACACACACACACACACACACACACACACACACACACACACAGTGTAAGGTTAAATTCCAGCAACACATTGTTACAGCTCTGATGCTCCTCCTCACCTGACCAGTGGACTCTGACTCATTCTCTCTGCTCTCTGTCTCCCCTCTCTATCTCTTGCTCGCCCTCGTTCTCTCTGCTCTCTCTATCTCTCTCCCTCGTTCTCTCTCTCCCTCATTCTCTCTGCCCTATCTCTCTCTCCCTAGTTCTCTCTGCTCTCTCTCTCCCTCGTTCTCTCTGCTCTCTCTCTCTCTCTTCCTCATTCTCTCTGCTCTCTCTCTCATTCTCTCTGCCCTCTCTATCTCTCTCCCTAGTTCTCTCTGCTCTCTCTCTCTCTCTCCCTCGTTCTCTCTGCTCTCTCTCTCATTCTCTCTGCTCTCTCTATCTCTCTCCCTCGTTCTCTCTGCTCTATCTCCCTCATTCTCTCTGCCTCCCTCATTCTCTCTGCTCCCTCTCTCTCATCCTCGCCAGCAAAACCTGACAATGAGAGGGACAGAGCAAATGTCATCTGAATCATCTAGTCTACAACCTGCGTGCGTGTGTGTATGTGTATATGTTTGTATGGTGTGTGCATGTGTGTGTAGGTGGGAGCACTGTGTGGAGTCAGTACATCATATAGTATTGAGTGATCTCATCAGTATATAGGATAGGCTATATAGTACCTTTGCCTGTATTGCTGTATATAGTATGGTTGCAGCTAGAGATACTGCTCTGGTATTCTCTATATATTTTTTGTTGTCATTTAGCAGACGCTCTTATCCAGAGCGACTTACAGTTAGTGAGTGCATACATTTTCATACTGGTCCCCCATGGGAATCGATCCCACAACCCTGGCGTTGCAAGCGCCATGCTCTACCAACTGAGCTACACGGGACTATTCACTGTGGTAGGCAGTACTCTCTTGCCTGATGTAGTACTTTTACTTTACTTTACTGACTTTATTGTCCCCATGGGGAAATTTTGTTGCAGTGTCATGTACACATTTAATGTGGCGTTTTAAATACAAAACAAATTGTATTCAAACTTTCATAACAATTACATACCAATGAAAAAAAAAAAAAGATTAGCCTGCTGGCCTTACTGGGTCGATAGGAACATTAGCCCGAGCTATTTAGGAGGGATATTACACCTGGTACTTCTGTTCATGTGTGATATTGTCTGCCCCTCTGTGATTCTGTCTGTACAGCTAATTATGCAATCCAGATGCTTCACTTTGGGTTTGTATTGTATTGTCCTATTTAAATCAGCTTTTGTTCTTCTCCTTGCAGTCTGTGTAATATTCCTATTTGTCTTTCAAAGACCTTGTTCCAAATGCAAATGTTAGTTGTTTAAACAACCCATAGGCTAATTGAGTTCAAGGAGAGGTTTCTAATTGGGACAAATGTTCTGTGTTAATACAAGAGGAGAGAGCAACAGGTCTGAGTGGCGGCAGTCAGACAGCCTGTGACACCAAACAGCAGATCTGCTTCACAAACCTCCTGGGGATCAAACTGCACTGTGGTTCACCCCTACCACACGCATGAGATGGAACACAGTTTCCAGGAAGTTTAGGGAAGTGTGTGCGCAGAAGAGAGAAAGAAAGATGTGACATGCCCGGATGTGACAGCGTCAGAGGGGCACGGTGCGCCCCAAAGCGACCTGTGTCGGTGACCGCGGGCCTGTGTGTCTGGGTGGACATGGAGAAGGAGAGATATATTGAGTAAAATCGTGTGGCAGGGGAAGATGGGAATTTGAAATGGATAGTGAATAAAGGGAAAGACCGAGAGGGGGAGAGATGAGTGAGAGCTAATTCAGATAAGTAAAGAGATAGGATGAGCACTGTAATAAAGAGAAAAGAGGAAAGTTATGGAGACAGAAATAGAGTGGAGGAGATAGAGTGAATAAGTAGGAGCAAAAGAGAGAAAGAGGGATAGCGACATTATCAAGACAGAGTAGAGAGGGTGGAAGAAAGAGAAGGATAGACAGAGTAGAGAGGGTGGAAGAAAGAGAAGGATAGACAGAGTAGAGAGGGTGGAAGAAATAGAAGGATAGACAGAGTAGAGAGGGTGGAAGAAAGATAAGGATAGACAGAGTAGGGGAGAAAAAGGAAGAAATAGTTGTAGAGCAAGAGAGTGGAAGAGTTTAAAGGAGAGAGAGTAGGAAAGAGAGAGATCGAGAGAGTGGGAGCGAGAGAGAGAGTAGGAAAGAGAGAGATCGAGAGAGTAGGAAAGAGAGAGATCGAGAGAGAGACAGAGAGAGTGGGAGAGAGACAGAGAGAGAGAAGGAATTCTGTAAGATTCTCCTACATGTCCAGAGGAAAACTACAAAAAATGCATGCAGGGCAGAATTAGGCCAATATCCACTAACAATAAAAACTCAAAAAATAGCAATTAAGTTTTGGAAACATCTAAAATACAGTGACCCCCTCTCATATCATTACCAAGCCCTGCAATGCCAAGAGCTGAGCAAAGAAAAGAGTCCCCTCATCCAGCTGGTCCTTGGGCTGAGTTCACAAACCTGTTCTACTAACACACTGAAGCCTCAGGACCAGAACATCCAATCAATCAGAATAAACCAAATTACAACACAGTCAAAACAAAACTACATTGCTTATTGGGAAACACAAGCACAAAGTAAAATGCAGTGCTATCTGGCCCTAAATCGACAGTACACCTTGGCTAACTATTTGATCATGGTTAATGATGAAAACCTTAGAAAAACCTTGACAAAGTACAGGCTCAGTGAGCACAGCCTTGCCATTGAGAAGGGTAGACACAGGAAAACCTGGCTCCCTGTAGAGGAAAGGCTGTGCAACCACTGCACCACAGCAGAACCTGAGACAGAGCTGCATTTCCTGACAAAATGTCAAAAATATAAGTCAATTAGAGTGTCATTTCCCCAAAATTGAAACTGTTTTTCAAGGTTTCAAAGACCTCTCTGATGAGAATAGGCTACCCATCCTGTTGGGGGAGGACGCAGAGAGCTGTGGGTTAGTATGCTCACTACATTGCTGCCTGCCACAAGATCAGGGACAGTGTCTGACAGACCAACCAACCTGCACATGTCCTCTATATTGTTATTGTTCAATGGTTATTTTGACCCTTGGTTATTGTTGTTACTGTTGTCCCGTTGACAATATTGATTATTATTATTTTAATTATGGTAATATTGTAAATATCCAAAGTAAGCGTTTGGCAATATGTACATTGTTACGTCATGCAGAGAGAGAGAGAGAGAGAGAGAGAGAGAGAGAGAGTGAGTGTGTCAATGGGATCTCAGACTGGGAGTTCCACAGTGGGGCTTTTGATGTTCACCACACACTGTCTGACTTCATGCTGTGGAAAGCCTGAAGGGTTAAAGTAAGGACCCCGTATTACACCCCCTCCCTGTTGTACTGGAGTAAACTACCCCACAGCACAGCCGGATTGTCTGGAGGCTACATGCATATACACACACTGGAGTTAACCCCTAAATAACATATCCTTTTAGGCTAACGAACGCTCTGAAACACCCTTGGTGCACACTTTCTCTAACCGTAGCTCAGCCATCACTGTGCACACTCCCGCCAACAATAGCTATTCATTGTGACACAGGAAATAATCCTTTAGCCTAATGGTAGGTGGGGCAGTGTTCTTAAATCCTCAGCCTATAGAAGCTGTTCCACGCTCAAATTCAATTAAGTGGATGATTCTTATTTATATTATGATGACTGTCAGATTTACTTGTTACTTACAATAAGGCAGACGGGGAAACAAACGGCTAGCCCCCCCCCTCTCTCTCTCTCCTTCCTTCCACCCTCAAGCTGCTTTCTCGCCATCTTAATTATTTTTTCTTAGCATCCCTCTTTTTCCCTCCTTCTATCTCTCATCCCGTTTCCTCTCTCTAATTCTCTCTGTCCTCTCTTCTTCTCTCTGCCTGCCTGTGCCTGGGGCTGTGGATGAGATAGTGTTCCTCCCTCCCTGCTTTCTTTCTCTCTCTCTATCGCTCTCTATGTCCCTTTCTTACTCACCCCGACTCTCTCTCTCTCCCTCCCCTGCTCTCTCTCTCTCTCTCACGCACCATCCCTCCCTCTCTCTTGATAATTAAGATCTGATTTTACGCTTTTCTCTTTCATAATAGAGGTTCTGTAGACACCATAAGCAAGCTGCCAAGTCTCCAGCACAGACACACTACTGGAGAGAACACATTCATACATTCACACACACCGGCCCGTATGCACACATACGCACATAAACAAAAGGACAAATTAAATGCGCACATACATTCTCACTGCACATACACACACAAAGATGAATGCATGCACCAAACAACAAACTCTCAAAAGAGATGCATACTCTCTCTCTCTCTCTCTCTCTCTCTCTCTCTCTCTCTCTCTCTCTCTCTCACACACACACTGTGGATATTCATGCATTCTTCATCTGCTGTGTTTCTATGCAGTGCTGGTGCCAGCAACCAGGGTGACTTACAGCAGGGAGCTGAATTAAAGTGTGGGTAGAAGGGCGTACACAATAGACACACATACAGGCACACACACTCTCTCTCTCTCACACACACACACACACACACAGACACTCTCACAGTGGTATAGGGGTGCTTATTACACTGTCTAGGATGATACAGTCCTACAGCTACTAGCAGACGGAGACCCTAAGAAGAACAGAGAATACAATGCACCACAGACATAAAACACTGCACTCTGTCTCTTCTCTCTCTCTCTCTCTCTCTACTCTCTCTCACGCTCTCTCTCTAGCTCTCTCTTCTCTCTCTCGCGCTCTCTCTCTAGCGCTCTCTGCTCTCTCTCTCTCTTTTTCTCTAGCTCTCTCTTCTCTCTCTCTCTCTCTCTCCTCTCTCTTTTTCTCTAGCTCTCTCTTCTCTCTCTCTCTCTCTCTCTCTCTCCTTCTGTCTCTCTCTCTCTCTCTCTCTCTCGCTCTCTCTCTCTCTCTCTCTCTCTCTCTCTCTCTCTCTCTCTCTCTCTCTCTCTCTCTCTCTCTCTTCTCTCTCTCTCTCTCTCTCTCTCTCTCTCTCTCTCCCTCTCTCCCTCCCTCCCTCCTTGTTTCTTTCCTCCAGGCCTTGGAGACAGATGGAAAGGTGTAGATGTGGACTAATCTTCTCTCTACAGTAGCGTTGCCTATTGCCACCGTTGAAGGAGATTTTCAGCGTCAAATAAATATAAAAAAAAATCGAAAATAAACACGCAAATTATGCTTCTCTTCTCAGAGCTCGGTGAAAACTGCGTTATTTGGCTATACCCGGCGGAAAATGAAGACAGCGGTAGCCTATAGTTTATTGTGCGTATTGATCAACGAGCCATTGATCCTAGGATCAGAAGGATTACATCTGCACCGCGGTCTCTGCCAT